>NC_026004.2:77888600-78188600 GCF_000442705.2 Elaeis guineensis | reverse complement strand
TCAGGCTTTCCCTATAACATAGATGGTCGCCAAGATTATCTCGAGGAAAAGCAGACTACTGGTTCACGAGGCAAGTGTGGGATAAACTCTATTTTAGTTCTTCACACATGAATTTATGTCCTATTACATAAAACACTATGTAATAAAGCTATTTATTAGGTGATGAAGCAAGATATGGAGGATACGTTTCAGCCACCATTTCAGAGCTGCATCCAGGAGCCATGCCAGTTGCTTGATGTGCTCTTATAATCAGATGAACGGGGTACCTGCTTGTGCTTGGGGCGATCTCCTGTGGCAAAATCGAAAACAATGGGGATTTGAGGGGTACGTCTTCGCCTCTTACTTCTATACTTGTTAGTTTATTTGTTCAACAAAGAGTATGTTACCCAAAAAAAAAAAAAAAGAAACAAAGAGTAGAATGCACCACTTATATTTGATAGTATTGCAGACTCATTTCTAAATGGTCTTTTCATGGACACACTGAATTCGAATCTAAATTAATGTAGGTATATTACTTCTGATTGCGATGCTGTTGCCATAATTCATGAAAACCAAAGCTACACTAATTCGCTTGAAGCTTCCAGAGCTGATGTGTTAAAAGCGAGTATCGATGTGCATGCCAAAGCAACTACTTGCTTGCTTTGGCTAAAAGAATTTTATGACATGCTTTGAAAGTTTGTGGACTGATTTGTCTCTCTTTTTGGGAAGGAATGAATATCAACCCTGGAATATATATATCTGCTTCGATACACTGGTGAAGCAGTCAAGTTTGGAATTGTTCGAGAAGAAGAGCCGGCGGACAATGCTTATACGGGAATGCCATGGATCAAGCCCCCTTGTCTTAGATGATTGCCGCTGGAAGTACTTCTATCTTCAACAAAGGCAAGGGCTGTGGTTCTTGCTATCAGGTATACAATTCCATGCGTGCACTTCACTTGGTGTACATTTAATATAATTCTATAGCTGCCCAAGTTTTTTTCCAACGTCGCTTATGCAGTTCGCATGCCAAATATTGCTCTCTTGTTAACTCCATGAAATAAGAACCAACAACACTTCAATTTCTTTATTAAATAATGACATTTCTTGAACACATGCAGGTGATGTGCACCACTCACAAGGCACGTTCAGGGAAGGTGGTGACGGTCGTGATCTCCAACTACTCATGCCCCAGCACTGTATGCTTAAGAGAATCCGCTCATTTCAATTTCAGCTGCACCGCATCTGGAGCAATGGCCAACCCGGGCATAGCTGATGAGCTAAGGAGCGCTGGATACCTCCAAATCCAAAACTCAAGGTACAAATTCCAAACAAGATCTACAAATTCCTCAATTATGACATCTATCACCAACCAAACTAAAACCTTGTTTGTATATATTTCAGAGTTGCATGCGAGTATCTAGGCAGGACAGTCACCTTCCCTACTACTTCGTGGCAGTGGAGTTCGAGGACGGTGACGGAGACCTGTCTGCTGTGGAGATTAAGGAAGGTTCTGGTGAGTGGCATGCCATGAGACAATCATGTGGTGTGGTATGGAGGCTCGACACTGCATCATCGGTCCATGGGCCATTCTCAATTCAGTTGACATTGCAGTACTCCAGCAAGAAGTTGGTGCCCAACACTGTAATTCCGGCGGGGTGGAAGCCAGGAGCCACCTATCAGTCTTTTCGTTAACTATAGCTAGTTGTGAGAATTTATGCATCTCCACATAACATACCATATAAACAGTGCATGTAGTTGTTATGCATGCCCATGTATGGCTTCATAATTGTACTTTTATCTTGATGACCGCATGTGATCTAATATTAATGAAATGGTGATGGATTATGTTTTCGTTTGGTGAAGATAGAATTACTTCCGGCGGCAATCATGGCGGAAAAGGGGGCTTGATCCATGGCATTCCCGCATCCGCAGGCTCCCCTGTTAAATATAAGCCCTTGCCTTCGTTAGCAGTCAATTACCATATCATTTTTTATTATTACCCTTTTTAAAAGCAGCTGGCCGACAACGCTCATAAGCGTCCCTGGGGTCTGCTTAAGAGCGTGGCCGTGGGCATTTCGTTAAAAAGCGACGGGTATAAGCGTCGTCGGAAGCCATTTCAACAAAAATAAGCAACGGTTATAATCGTCGTCGGGATCCACTAGCCGTCATGGTTTTAACTTTACCAACCTTTCACGCGTTGTTATTTAGCGATGAATTTCCACTCTCTCGTACCCGACGCTTCCATGATGCTTGTGCGCGCATCGTAGAATTAATTTGTAATGCTTGTTTGCGTTGATAAAGATCAAAATTTTGATCGATAATTTTTTATTTTTTTATAATGAATGTGTTTCAGATCTGATATAATGTATATGATATATTAAATCTAATTAGATTAGATGAAAAACATAATTGATAAGATCAAAAATATGTTCATGATATAAAATAATTTTATCAATAATTGCATGTTGATGTCATTATATATGAAATTAGATTTCAGATCTTAGTAGCCTAGTATTCAGATTGATGAGATCATCAGACCGTCTGGTCATAGGAGATTGAAGAGATTAATATCTCTTTTACCTATTCAATGGGTTCTCTTATGACGTGTAGGGATGTCATTGTGATCCGATTTCATGAAGAAGAAAAGCGAACTGATTTTTATGTATTATTTTGATCATAAATATGTTTAGATTAGATCTAAAATAATTTATAATTTATTACAATAAGATAAAATTCAGATATAAAATTATTTTACATCTGAATCGCTTGTTACATATGATGTAATCGGTATTGATATAAAGATTGTCATGATACATGAGATGTATGTATGAAGTTTAGATCGTACCTATGTATGTTTAATTGTTAAACATATTATGAAAATTTATTTTCATATATTGAAATATATGGTATGCTTCACCTGAAATCCTTGTAAAATATTTCTACAGACTGAAACACACATTTCACATACTTAATTATGAATTAAGTTTTGAATGATCTAGATTTGAGAATTGAAGATCATTAAGACATCACATAAAATGATGGACAAAGGGTTAACATAAATCAGATCCCTTTAATAGGTTAGACCTAGGGTTAGAAACATATATGGACCATGTAGAGAAATTGATTAAATCTAATCAAGTGGTGAATCAGATCAGATTAGTATTTCTCTAAATCAATCTCAATAGTTGTAGTTTGATCAAGTCCATGTGTTTGACCCTAATAAATAGATCATGATCATGGCTCCGTGGTTGAGTCCGAATCTTTTGATGAGCCAAATCGAAATTAATTATCAGTTAGTATCTAAGGTAAATTTGGCAGATTCGATCAAGTGATTTTTAATTGAGAGCTATTCATCTAAATGCATCTGCAGTGAGTTAAGGGCATATCCCTCCACTGATCTCACTTATCTGACCAACATGGTAGAATATGTTTTGATTAGGTTACTAGTCGATTCGTGCAGACCCATGCCATTAAGGTAAATTAGTGTGACTGATTTAGGTATTTTTAGATCAGCTTGTGTCTAATCCTTTACATGACTTGATGAAGTCAGTGAAAGGATTTGCAGCTAGCAAGTCGACTGCTTCTCTTATTTTCAGATCAATGAATCAAATCTTCTAAATTATTAGATCCATAAAGTGATAAAGTTATGAGATAACTTGATCATTGCCCCTATTAAGGTGTGTGATAATGAGTCCAATATTCCAAATAGACATTGGAGGTGTCATACGTCTGGTGTCTATTACATATTGAAATTGTCATTCATCATATGACCATCATGATGTACCTTCAGATCAATGCTCAAGTTGGCTGAGCCATACTCAAACTTAGACATCCGTTTGTTAGATGCACTTGGTATGTCATGTTAATGGTTGGACCTAACCGAGATTTTTAGTGGAGGCACCACACGCCTGCTGAAGGAAAGCCTAGGGCAAAACTTATTGCTAGAAGTTGTTTGGAGAAATAATTAGTTATGAACCTATCCATAGATGCACTAAGGTTGGCCGGGCCACACTCGGGTCTGAATGCAGTCCGTGTGGATTCTAGTATCCGCTAAGAAATTAGTGTAATTTTTCGAGTTGGAGGTAGAGGCTACCAATTCATAAAAATAGTAGGAGGATCTTTAGATTAAAATCTATATTTTCAGGATCAAAAATAATTCATATACTAATAGGCTAATATTTTTCTTTCAGTTATGGCCAACACACTATCTCTCCATATGCTGTTGGATAGTGACAAGCTCACCGGATTCAATTTTGATAGTTGGTATCGAAAGTTGAGGATCATCTTAGAGCATGAGAGAATTTTATACGTCCTTACAGATCAGGCATCTGAAGAACCTACAGCCAATGTGTTGGGAAATGTGTCCCAAAAGTCAATCGTCAAGCTGTTGACAGTTAAGCAACCAAGTATTATAATTGATTTGTTAATAAATAAAATATATTTTTGGCATTTTCATCATAAGTCTTCATCTTCTAATGAACTCCGTTGTTATGATGAAGTCTTTAGGGCTATTTAAGTTCGATAAAAAGAGAATTTATCGATTAGTTCTTAAAACTGTTCACGATCAAATGATAAGTTGTTAATAAGGACGACAGCTTCTATCGAGCATAGATCGCTGTAGGCCATATGGGTTGGTTGTCCTCTTAACCAAGGAGTGTGGAGATAATGGTATGGCATACAGGTGAGATATAAAGGTACATCATCATTGAACGTGACCAACTCCAGAGCATTCTGCTGTCGAAAATGTCTCTGATGGGATATAGGTATAAGTGTCCCTTAGACTTGAGATCGCCTCAGTGACTTGCAAACAACTCACTGTGCTTTGGTACCGGACTAACTGAATTTTTCATTCAACAACGAAAAGCTTCTGGGCACAGTCAAGTACTTGCGAAGTCAGAGTGTGATCGAGATAGAATTGACCACTTCAAGAGTTGGAGAAGAATGAGTCGCTGTATTTCAATTTAGTAAAACCTTGGCCAGGATAATCCATCAGATGGATTTGATATTTTGAAATACAATATGGACAACCTGATCAGAGTTGATAGTTGAACTCTGAGATGTCCTATGATCATTTTGGTCAAGGGGATGAATTATATAAAAACTATATCCGCATGGGTTCTAAGGATGTTGTTCTACACATTCGACCTATCCGGTCGTCGGGTACCATTGCTAGATGGTCACTTCGATTGGTATAGAAATTTATTCCTATGCTACTGACTTAAGTTCGGACCTATGAGGTCATACACATTAGAGTTCATGATCCGATCGGATGGCTGATCAATGATTAAAAATCATTCTAGGGTTAAATGATCAATACGATTGACATTTAACCCAGTGCAAGTGTTGCAGGAGGATCGATTAGCAATTTGATTGCTAATTGGCTTAATTTGATTAAGCCCATGGGTTGAGATTAAATCTAATTGAATATGATTTAATTAGATTTAGTTTGGGCTTGATTGGATCAAGTTCAATTGGTTTATTGGATAAGCCAACTGCAAGGAAAAAATTAGTCCTAGTTCAATTAGGATTGGGTCAACCTAATTTCTAATTTGATTAAAAAGTTAAATCAGATTTAAATATAATTTAATCTGATTAAATTAGGTTCTTAATTGGGTTAAGACTTATTTTAATTGGGTTAATCTAATTTTGATTTGATTTGGTTTGAGAAACCAAATTAAAACAAGTCATAAGATAGAATCCTAGTAAGATTAGGATTCCACCTTGCGCCACATAAGCCCCCCCACACCCTCTCTCTTATTCCATGCCAATCCCCTCTTATTTTGTGTGACCAAAAGCCCTCTCCCAGGTCTCTCCCATATCCACAAAAGGTTTCCTCTCATTTTTCTTATATGGAAGGTGGTTTGGATCAAATCAAAGTGGAATAAGTTTGGATTTCGAATTCTATGAGATAGAATTTTAGAAATCCAAAACTCTTTCAATTTTGCACCGAATTTATCCAAATTTTTTTTAAAATTTTTGTAACTTTTAGGGTACACATTGTGCATCTTTTTCTGATGGTCCATGCATGAAAATAAGGAGGAGGTGCTCAAGAGTTGAGCGCCCCTTATCTTGCCATGTTTGGATAAGCCTTGACTAGGTATTTGACCTAGACAAGGACTCTATCATATCTCTCTCTATAAAATGAGTTTCTTCATAAAATTTTTGGAGAAGATAGAGATTTGAGATACCTTTGGGTCATCCAAAAATTAAAGAGAAAGACTTTCAGGTCGTGGAGATATAATAGACACAAGAAAGGGTGTTTAGAGAGAGAAACGAGAAGAAGAAGAGGGTCTTTTTCTAGGATTGTTTGTTTTCATCTCTTTCCTTCCTCCATCTTGAGTTTTTAGAGAGCATCTTAGATCTGAAACTCCTCCTCCTACTTCTCATCTTTGGAAGAGCCCAAATCAAGAAGAAGGAGGTACCTGATCAACCATCAAAGAAGGATCAACACAGTACTAGCATACTATGCTGATTTCCTGAAGCAGAACTTCTGATCGAGATTCGTGGGCTCGTGTAGATGACTCCTAGAGGCCGGACACGTGTACAGCTTGCAACATCATCCTCAAGCCCAGATCAGCGAGGTTAGAATGTCTAACTTGCAAGGTAATAGATCTGATCTATTGTTTAATACATACATTAGATGTAGTATAGAAACATGTTGATATGATCAACATGTAGTTTATGCTCTATATATTTTAATTTTTGATTTAATGCTATGTAATAATCATGTAATAGGATCTTAGATCTAGAGATTCTCTAATTTTAAAAAATAAATTTTGATTTATTTTAGTTTTTTGCTGTATGATCTTGAAAAAGTTTCAAGATCTAAGCCTGAAACTCTAGATCTGGTTCCATCACAATGCTCCTCATACCGCGAGAGATACTTACATGAAGTGGCTCAATGATCGCACGATTGTGTGTTACGTGACGAGAAGCAGCCATAAACAACAAACTTAGTCGTAAGTTCAAGGATGCGTAGCCAGAGGAGATCATTCAAATGTTGAACGAGTCCTTCGGTACCTCTGAGGATGTGGAGAGACACAAAATCTCCTACACAGTGTTCAATATCCGTATGCAAGAGGGGGCTTCAATCATCGATTATGTATTGTACATGATTGAGTAGATTGAATGCCTTAGCAAACTTGACTTTTCGTTGCATGAATAGTTAGGCAATGATACTATCCTTAATTCACTACTGTTGGGTATAAAATACCCACAGCCGAAACCCATGCCAGCACCGACATCAGCACAGCTCTGCCCGGACTCCTACGGGAGCCGGGCTCCGCCGCCAGCACCGACATCAGCACAGCTCCGCCCGGACTCCTACGAAAGCCGGGCTCCGTCGCCAACACCGACATCAGCACAGCTCCGCCCGGACTCCTACGGGAGCCAGACTCCGCCACCAACATCAGAACAGCTCCGCCCAGACTCCTACGGGAGCCGGGCTCCGCCTCCGACATCAATTGCGGGTAAGCTCCGACCGGACTCCTACCAGAGCCGGACTTCACCCTTAACTTTGATTGCAACACAGCTCCACCCGGACTCCTACGGGAGCCGGACTCCGCCACCAACATCAGAACAGCTCCGCCCGGACTCTTACGGGAGCCGGGCTCCGCCTCCGACATGAACTGCGGGTAAGCTCCGACCGGACTCCTACGGGAGCCGGACTTCACCTCTGACTTTGGTTGCAGCACAGCTCCGCCCGGACTCCTACGGGAGCCGAGCTCCGCCCTCGACATCAACTGCAACGCAGCTCCGCCCGAACTCCTACGGGAGCCGGACTCCGCCACCAACATCAGAACAGCTCCGCCCGGACTCCTACGGGAGCCGGGCTCCGCCTCCGACATGAACTGCGGGTAAGCTCCGACCGGACTCCTACGGGAGTCGGACTTCACCTCTGACTTTGGTTGCAGCGCAGCTCCGCCCGGACTCCTATGGGAGCCGGGCTCCACCTCCGACATGAACTGCGGGTAAGCTCCGACCGGACTCCTACGGGAGCCGGACTTCACCTCTGACTTTGGTTGCAGCGCAGCTCCACCCGGACTCCTATGGGAGCCGGGCTCCGCTCACGACCCCTACCGCCAGGAGGACCTCGCCCGGAGCCCAACAGAAACCGGGCTCCGGCCGTTGCCGAGCTTCAATCGACAGATCCACGCCCCCTGACAGGCTGCAGTAGCCCTAGCAACCCTGCTCCACTTCCTGAGGTGGACTCCGCGTAGTACCATCATTCCCTAACAGGCCGCAGTAGCCCTAGCAACCCTGCTCCACTTCCTGAGGCAGACTCCGTGCAGTACCATCATTCCCTGACAAGCCGCAGTAGCCCTAGCCGCCCTGCTCCACTTCCCGCGGCGGACTCCGCACAGCTCCACTATCCTCTGGCAGGCCACAGTGGCGGCCACGAACCTGCTCCACCTCCTGCGATGGATACCAGGCGATTCTCCTATCCGCTGACAACGGACGCTGCTCCACCCCTCATAACAGATCCCACGTGGCGGGCCGAGGTGATGGCCACGTGTCCACTCCACTATCTTCCGCAATCAATTCCCCTGACCATGGGCGGCCCACTACCAGGCGGTTACAAACGTCGCCATCAATCCATTTGCCTCCTCTGCCTATAAAAGGGGGACCCAGATACGTTATTCTCTAAGCTCCTTTTCCCTATCTCAAAACTCTGCTAAATTCTCCGTTCGAGCACTCCATTCTTGTTGAGGCAGAGAACTGACTTGAGCATCGGAGGGTCTTGTCGGAGCAACCCCACCTCCGGTTTAGACTTTCCTTGCAGGTCCCGACGGCGACCGTGGCTTCCCCGACTCCAGCTTCTCCAGCGCAAGCGGATTTTTGCACCAACAGGATTGGCGCTAGAGGAAGGGGCTGTGTCTTCGCAGCACCCTTGTTCTTGAAGGGGTGTTCAATGGAGCTGCCTCCGACCGTCTCTCCGTCATCCACTCCTAATCCTCCCCCGCGAGATCGACACCCGATGCCTCCGCGCAGGGCGTCCACCCGGCGATCCACGGCCTCTGCGGCCAGATCTCAGGCTCCGGCCTCCCCTCCCGTTTCTCAGCCAGCTCCTCCTCCCCCTCCGGCGACGGCGGTCGGTGCGGAGCAGTTCGATTTGCTGGCGCAGCAGGTCAAGGGCCTCGTCGAGGCCGTACAGGCAATGCAGCAGCAGCCACCGCAGGCGTCGGCACATCCGGAGGGGGCATCGCCGGAATGCCAGAACCCGACGGTGGGGCGGGCCACCTGGGCCAGCCACCCCGTCCTTCCTGGGAAGGCGAATCCGAGGGTAGAGAGCCCTCAGTCGGACCACGACTCCACCCCTGGAAGATCCCTGCCCCCATTCTGCCAAAGGACCCTCGAGACGCGAAGTCGAGAGGACTTCCTGGACCGAAGGCTCCAGGAGATGAACCGGCGGATCGAAGAACTCCACCACGTGCCTCCCGCTTATGGTGAGGATATCTGCACCGACCCTCCCTTCTCCCAAATGATTATGCAGGAACCGATCCCGCCGAATTTCAAGCTCCCCCAGTTTGAAAGCTACGACGGGACGTCGGACCTGGTGGATCACCTGGAGGCCTTCCGAACGATGATGCTGCTTCACGGAGCTCCCGACGCCATCTTGTGCCGGGCTTTCTCGTCTACCTTGAAGGGAGCAGCGAGGAACTGGTACTCGGCTCTGAAGTCGGGTACCATATTTTCCTTCGATCAAATGAGCCACCAATTCGTGGCCCATTTTGTCAGCAGCCGGCGTCCCCGGAAAGGTTCGGAGTCCCTCATTAACATCAAGCAGAGGGAGGGGGAGTCCATACAGGCCTACATCAACCGCTTCAACATCGCGGCGTTGGAGGTCCGGAACTTGGACCAGTCGGTTGCCATGGCCGCCCTGAAAGGTGGCCTTCAGAAGAATGATCTCTTGTACTCCCTGGAGAAGAAGTACCCCAGGGATTTTGCTGATCTACTGGCTCGGGCTGAAGGATACGCCCGAGCGGAAGAGGCCTTCAAAATGAAGGATGAAGAGACTGCGAGGGAGCGTCAGGCGGGAGATTCTGGTAAGCCCGCAGTTGAGAAGAGGCCAAAGGAAGCCCGGCCTCGCTCCCGATCCCCTCCTGGACATAAGCGCGCCCATACTCCCCCCAGGGCGCGCAGGCAGAGAAGCCCGGACAACAGGTTTCGGCGGGGTTCCCCACCAGGAAAGTTTCGTAACTACGCCCCCCTCAACGCCTCGAAGGCCCAGGTACTGATGGAGGTCAGGGAGTTGCTCCCTAGGCCGGAGAGGATGCGCACGCACCCCGAGAAGTGCAACCCCAACAAGTTCTGCCTCTACCACCGCGACCACGGCCACGACACCGAAGAATGCATCCAGCTCCAGGATGAGATCGAGGAGCTCATCCGGCGAGGTCGACTCGACAGATTCATCCGCCGCAGGCCTGAGGGTAGAGGAGACCGGCCAAGAGCCCTCCCACCACCCGAACTGCAGAAAAGGGAGGAGCAGCCCGGGGACCGGCCTCCTATCGGGACCATCGACTCCATCGCCGGAGAGCCTCAAGAAGGAGCGGGAATACTGTAAATGTATCGCTTACTATTTCATTTTGAATCTACCTTTCTTTTTAGCTAACATGCTCCTCCCACCTAGCGTGGATGTATTATGACCGGATATGATTCCTCCAAAAACACGGCCATGTCAGGAACAGGAGGAGAACCTCGTCCTGACATGTGCAAGGTCAAAGGCCCGGTTCTTTTAGACCAGATGGGGGGAGAGGCCTTACAACGCCCTAATGTGCCCCCACAGCCCTGTTGGGGACAGGAGGAAAATCTCGTCCTAACTTGAGCAAAGTCAAAGGCCCGGTTCTTTTAGACCGGATGGGGGGAGAGGCCTTGCAACGCCCTAATGTGCCCCCACAGCCATGTCAGGAACAGGAGGAGAACCTCGTCCTGACATGAGCAAAGTTGAAGGCCCGGTTCTTTTAGACCGGATGGGGGGAGAGGCCTTACAATGCCCTAATGTGCCCCCACAGTCCTGTTAGGGACAGGAGGAAAATCTCGCCCTAACTTGAGCAAAGTCAAAGGCCCGGTTCTTTTAGACCGGATGGGGAGAGAGGCCTTGCAACGCCCTAATGTGCCCCCACAGCCATGTCAGGAACAGGAGGAGAACCTCATCCTGACATGAGCAAAGTTGAAGGCCTGGTTCTTTTAGACCGGAGGGGGGAGAGGCCTTACAGCGCCCTAACGCGCTCCCACAGGCCAGGCTGATAACGAGAACCTCGCGCCGGCTCAAGCAAAATGGAAAACCCGGACTCCTACGGGAGCCGGGTTCCGCCGCCAAGGAAAGCTTCACCCGGACTCCCACGGGAGCCGGGTTCCGCCACCAAGGTAAGCTTCACCCGGACTCCTACGGGAGTCGGGTTTCGCCGCCAGGAAAGCTTCACCCGGACTCCTACGGGAGCCGGGTTCCACCGTCAGAAAAGCTTCACCCAGACTCCCACGGGAGCCGGGTTCCACCACCAAGGTAAGCTTCACCCAGACTCCTACGGGAGCCGGGTTCCGCCGCCAGGAAAGCTTCACCCGGACTCCCACGGGAGCCGGGTTCCGCCACCAAGGAAAGCATCACCCGGACTCCTACGGGAGCCGGGTTTCGCCGCCAAGGAAAGCTTCACCCGGACTCCTACGGGAGCCAGGTTCCGCCGCCAGGAAAGCTTCACCCGGACTCCTACGGGAGCCGGGTTCCGCCGCCAAGGAAAGCTTCACCCGGACTCCCACAGGAGCCGGGTTCCGCCCCCAAGATAAGCTTCACCCGGACTCCTACGGGAGTCGGGTTCCGCCGCCAGGAAAGCTTCACCCGGACTCCTACGGGAGCCGGGTTCCGCCGCCAGAAAAGCTTCACCCGGACTCCCACGGGAGCCGGGTTCCGCCACCGAGGTAAGCTTCACCCGGACTCCTACGGGAGCTGGGTTCCGCCGCCAAGGAAAGCTTCACCCAGACTCCTACGGGAGCCGGGTTCCGCCGCCAGGAAAGCTTCACCCGGACTCCCATGGGAGCCGGGTTCCGCCACCAAGGAAAGCTTCACCCGGACTCCTACGGGAGCCGGGTTCCGCCGCCAAGGAAAGCTTCACCCGGACTCCCACGGGAGCCGAGTTCCGCCACCAAGGAAAGCTTCACCCGGACTCCTACGGGAGCCGGATTCCGCCGCCAGAGAAGCTTCGCCCGAACTCCTAAGGGAGCCGGGCTCCGCCGCCATGGAAGCTTCGCCCGGACTCCTACGGGAGCCGGGCTCCACCGCCAGCCGGGCCCCACCGCCAAGAAAGACTTCGTCCGGGCTCCTAAGAAAGCCGGGCTCCATCCGCTACTTCGCCAGCAAGGGTTAAAAATGGTGGCGAGGCTTGGCCACATAACGAGATCGGATGGAAGGGAAGAGCCCCTTCCCACGACGACCTTTAAGCCAAACAAGCCAAACGACGGGAAAGGGTCAACGAACGACAATATTGGTGCTACGCACAGACGAGGTAACACAAAGTGCTTTTTCCTCATTTCCGATGTATGTACTACAGGGCCAGGACGGCCAGAGAAAGAGGGACAAAACGACAAGAAAAAAAAAAAAAAGGAGGGGGACAGCTACAAAAAGGAGGTGACTACAAAAGAACTCTAAGGAGGTCCTGCTCCCTCTAACCTAGGGTGATCACCTCCATCCCCCAACCAGGACTGCCTCAGGCTCTCCACCGTTTCCTCTAGTTCTTCCTTCTTTTGCAGCATATCCTGGAGCACCTGACGAAGTCGCCGGCTCTCAGCCTCCGCTTCCCGATGCCACTTCCGCAAAACTTCGGACTCCGCCTCTGCGTCCGCGACGGCCTTCCGCTCAAGCTCCAGTTGGATTTTTACTTGTTGCAGCTCGGCTGTCTTCTCCCCAAGGGAGACAGAAATCTCCTCGACGGTGCCTCTCAAGGCGTGGAGCTCTTCGGTATCTTGGGCGTTAGTAAGCTGCGCCCTAGTAACCAGCTGCCTCTGGAGACGAACGACCTCATCCGCCATTTGACGGAATCTCCCTTTATACTCTTCTACCTGCCGGCGCCAGCTGGCCCGCTGCACATCATGGCTCATCTCAGCATCTTGAAGCTGCTTCTGGAGGTCGGAGACCTTCTGCGACCATTTCTGCTCATCCTATGCTGTGAGTCGGGATGAGTTCCCTTCCAGCTGGCCGATCCTCCTCTTTGCAGCTGACAGCTCCACCTTAAGGGCGCTGATCCTGGCTTCTTGAGCCCAAGTTCGGTCGCTGGCGCTCTTCGTGCATTCCTCGAGCTCCTTTGTGAAGTTCGCCTTCCTCCTGCTGTAGTCCATGATTGCCTTCACTTGGAGACTCCTGAAGTGGGCGGCCTCAGCGGCGGCCTCGGAATAGCATTTCTTCACCTGGCGGAGCTCGCCCTCCGACTTCTTCAACTTCTTCGTCAGGTGGAGGACCTCCTTTTTTAGCCGTTAGATAGCTGACTTCAGCGGGACCCCCAGGGGCAAGGGGAGTGCTTCGGCGGGACACTGCCATCGGAAGAAGCAAACGTCAAAGACCAACTCATTACAAGAAGAAAGGCAGAAAAGAAGGAGCAGGGGGAAGGAAAGGCCATCCGCAATAAGAAGTTCGACTTTATTGATTAATTTTGAAGACAAGAGGAAAGAAAATATGGCGACAAAAGAAAGATACAAGGTCGGAGGTCTCAGACCTCAGGGGCAGGGGGTGGAGAGCTTGGCGCGGGGGGTGCGACTGCGGTAGCGACGGATGAAGGGGCGGCCTCGTCGTCAGACTCCTCCAAAAAGCCGAGATCAAGGTTGGGGTATCTACTGGCCACCCTCTCTCGGCAGAGCTCGAACCCCTTGGTAAACGCCTCCAGGCCGAACTGGACGTTCAGCTCCCTCATCTCCGCGGAGGCCTTGAACTCCTCCACCGCAAGGGTCCTAGCCTCCGAGACCAGAACCGGAGTTTGCTCGGCTAGATGGGCGACCTCGGCCTCCGCGTTCCTTGCCGACTCCTCCAAGCTTCGCCTCTCCTCCTCCCGGGCTCGTCTTTCCTCTTTCCGGTCTTGTCTCTCTCTCTCCAGGGCCTCCCGGAGGGCGGCCACCTCGGCCATCTTCGCTTGAAGATGAGCAACCTCGTCTTGGCAGCGCTCCTCCGCCCGAAGAAGGTCCCTTCTCATGCGGCCCGATGCCTCGACATAGGCGAAGAGCTGGTGCCCGATCTGCAAGGACAGATAGAGAATTACAACAAAGACCGAGCAACTGTGCAAATAAAAATCCGCTTACCTCAAGAAAGGACCCCAAAGTGTCCCAGGCCCGCTGCTCGGGATCGGCGCGGTCGATCCTCTCCACGACATCGGACAGAATGCAGCCATCGAGCAGCCGTCGGATCAGAGCCTTGTCGTTGAAGGGGTTCTCCGATCCCCCCTCGGAGCAGACGGACTCGTCTGCAGTGGCTCGGTGGCTGCTCACCCTGTGGGCCACCGATTTCCTCCTCCTCCCCACGGCGGGCGCCTCCGTGGGGCGAACCCCCGGAACGGGGACCCCAGTCGGCGGGCTCCTTGAGGAAGCCCGGGGGGCCGCTGGCTCGGCATCCGAAGGAATGTCGATGGCCGGGGTCACCTGAACGGGTGCGGCCAAGCTCGTCTCCTCCACCCTAGCCCTCTTCGTCGAACCGGAGGTCGTCACGCCCTTTCTCTTCTGAGCTCTCATAGCCTTGGCGAGCATCCGCATGGCTTCGGCGTCCATTGCTAAAAAAAAAAAAAAAAAAAAAAAAAAAGAGAAAAGAAGAAAGAAGAAGCGGCACCGATCAGTCCAAAAAAAAAAAAAAGGGGAGGGGGGAGAGAGAGAAGAAGAAGGCAAGAAAAAGAAAGATAAATACTTGCTGGATCCTGGGGGCTCAGGCCGATGTTAAAAAGAAGCTGCTCCCTCAGAAGGTTAGGAAGGGAAGGAGCAGGATAACTCAGAAGCTTCTGGGCAGCCTGGAGGTCGTCCTCTCCCAGGCTGGGAGCCCGGCAGACGGAATCCCTCAGAGACCCCCAAGGGGGCAGACCTAGTTCTAGGGTCGGGCAGTAAACAAAGAGAAATTTCTCTTTCCAGTTGTGAATCGAAGAAGGGGCGCCCTTCAGCAACCCCTTCTTACCAAACTGGGGGGAGAAGTACCACCAGTTCTTCGCTGAAGGATAGCGTTTGAAGGTGTAGAAGTGTCTGAACAGGGAGAGGGACGGCTGGACCTCGGCTATATGGCAGAGAGAGAGAAACCCTATCAAAAACCTAAAGGAATTCGGGGCGACAGAGGTGAGAGAAATGTCTAAGAAACGAAAGAAGGCGGCAACAAAAACAGGAAGCGGAAGCCGGAGTCCGGCACGGAATGCCTCTTGGTACAAACAAAAGCGACCAAGAGGGGGAGCGCTGGCCCGATCCGAGGGGCCAGGAAGCTCCAGGTCGTACTCCGAAGGAACCCCGTACTGAGCCCTTATCAGGAGGAGTTTGTCCGGAGTCGACGAACATGGAATGGTGCCCGGCGTGAAAATCGGGCGAGACCCTGCCCCGGACGTGGGTTCGTCCGCAGAGACAGGGGCCTGGGGGTTCGAAGCAGAAGAACTCCCAGAACTGACGGGGGCAGAAGAGTCGGAAGACATTTTTCGGGGGGAGAACCTAAGGGATCCTAGAAAGGCAAACCGAGAAGGG
The DNA here is from genome assembly GCF_000442705.2 of Elaeis guineensis. Lineage (NCBI taxonomy): Eukaryota > Viridiplantae > Streptophyta > Magnoliopsida > Arecales > Arecaceae > Elaeis > Elaeis guineensis. The sequence continues at coordinate 78,172,940 of NC_026004.2, read as the reverse complement.
AACGAGATGTCGAAGGTCAACTCAGAAGAAGACACAAAAGAAATGAAAAGAGGAGAAGCCCCTAGGCGGTAAGAAGAAGAAGGTTGGCACTAACCAATCTTGCTCTGGGGACCTGGGGAGCGAGAAGCGGGAGGCGCCTACGACTCGAGAGGGCGTTCGCTAGAGCAGACTCTCAGGGAGAAGACAGACGCCAGCGAGAAATCAGAAATGGAGTAGGATGCCTGAAGGGGGGAGGACGGGTTTAAATAAACCCTGGGATCCGGTGCCATAATGATCGCGAATCCCCCCAGGCCAGTCCGCATCCGACGCGTGTCCCGCTCCTCGTGGCAGATGGCTAGAGGCGGCTGGCGGTTGGCAGGGTCATAATTGCACCGTACCTAGGCCAGCGTACCTACAGGGTCTTCGAAACATCCCCTCGTACCGCCCCAATTTGAAAAGACTCCGGCACGCGCTCATTTAAAGCCAAAATATCTGGAGGCGGCAGGGCGCAGGATTCGAAGGGACGATTTCGGCTGTGTCTCTCTCTCTGTACTTCCTTCGTTTGAAATTCAAACTCGAAAGTAGGGGGACTGGTGTTGGGTATAAAATACCCACAGCCGAAACCCACGCCAGCACCGACATCAGCACAGCTCTGCCCAGACTCCTACGGGAGCCGGGCTCCGCCGCCAGCACCGACATCAGCACAGCTCCGCCCAGACTCCTACGGGAGCCGGGCTCCGCCGCCAGCACCGACATCAGCACAGCTCCGCCCGGACTCCTACGGGAGCCGGACTCCGCCACCAACATCAGAACAGCTCCGCCCGGACTCCTACGGGAGCCGGGCTCCGCCTCCGACATCAATTGCGGGTAAGCTCCGACCGGACTCCTACCGGAGCCGGACTTCACCCTTAACTTTGATTGCAACACAGCTCCACCCGGACTCCTACGGGAGCCGGACTCCGCCACCAACATCAGAACAGCTCCGCCCGGACTCTTACGGGAGCCGGGCTCCGCCTCCGACATGAACTGCGGGTAAGCTCCGACCGGACTCCTACGAGAGCCGGACTTCACCTCTGACTTTGGTTGCAGCACAGCTCCGCCCGGACTCCTACGGGAGCCGAGCTCCGCCCTCGACATCAACTGCAATGCAGCTCCGCCCGGACTCCTACGGGAGCCGGACTCCGCCACCAACATCAGAACAGCTCCGCCCGGACTCCTACGGGAGCCGGGCTCCACCTCCGACATGAACTGCGGGTAAGCTCCGATCGGACTCCTACGGGAGCCGGACTTCACCTCTGACTTTGGTTGCAGCGCAGCTCCGCCCGGACTCCTACGGGAGCCGGGCTCCGCCTCCGACATGAACTGCGGGTAAGCTCCGACCGGACTCCTACGGGAGCTGGACTTCACCTCTGACTTTGGTTGCAGCGCAGCTCCACCCGGACTCCTATGGGAGCCGGGCTCCGCTCACGACCCCTACCGCCAGGAGGACCTCGCCCGGAGCCCAACAGAAACCGGGCTCCGACCGTTGTCGAGCTTCAATCGACAGATCCACGCCCCCTGACAGGCCGCAGTAGCCCTAGCAACCCTGCTCCACTTCCTGAGGCGGACTCCGCGCAGTACCATCATTCCCTGACAGGCCGCAGTAGCCCTAGCAACCCTGCTCCACTTCCTGAGGCAAACTCCACGCAGTACCATCATTCCCTGACAAGCCGCAGTAGCCCTAGCCGCCCTGCTCCACTTCCCGCGGCGGACTCCGCACAACTCCACTATCCTCTGGCAGGCCACAGTGGCGGCCACGAATCTGCTCCACCTCCTGCGACAGATACCAGGCGATTCTCCTATCCGCTGACAACGGACGCTGCTCCACCCCTCATAACAGATCCCACGTGGCGGGCCGAGGTGATGGCCACGTGTCCACTCCACTATCTTTCGCAATCAATTCCCCTGACCATGGGCAGCCCACTACCAGGCGGTTACAAACGTCGCCATCAATCCATTTGCCTCCTCCGCCTATAAAAGGGGGACCCAGATACGTTATTCTCTAAGCTCCTTTTCTCTATCTCAAAACTCTGCTAAATTCTCCGTTCGAGCACTCCATTCTTGTTGAGGCAGAGAACTGACTTGAGCGTCGGAGGGTCTTGCCGGAGCAACCCCACCTCCAGTTTAGACTTCCCTTGCAGGTCCCGACGGCGACCGCGGCTTCCCCGACTCCAGCTTCTCCGGCGCAAGCGGATTTTTGCACCAACAACTACCAAAATTCTACCTACCCTTTCTCAGTCATTATAGAATGACGAAGCCTGCGGTAAACTACCATGGTTTGCTAGGGTTAGTATAGACTTTTGAGAAGGATCACCAGCTTCAAAAGGAGCCAGTGAATTTAGTGGGAGGTTCATCTACAGGGTGTCGATCCTCTAAGAGAAAAAAAAGAAAAATATGCAAAAATCCCATATCGTCAATCTCAAGCAGAGCAAACCATCAAAAATTGATAAGATCGAGGTAGAGTACTTCTTCTGTAAGAAGCTGGATCATTAGAAATGAAATTATCCTGCTAACATAGCCATCTTTGACCCAAACAGACCTAAAAATAAGAAAAAGAAGCCAGCAGTTGCTTCACAAGATACTTATATGATAACACCTTGTAATTTTTTTATTTGTGATACTACTACTTGGGTATTGGATACCGGAAGTCTTATTAATATATGTAATTTGTTATAGAAACTGCAGGTAAGTAGGAAGTTTCGAGAGGGTGAGCGGTTCCTTAACATTGGAGATGGAAGTCTTGTTCCAGTTCTGACCTTGAGAACTTTGCAGTTTGTCTTCAAGTCTAGTAGTATCATATTAAATGATTGTCATTATTGTCTCTCTTTTTTTATGAATGTTATCTCTGTGAGCCATTTGGCCAAACTTGGTTACAAGTTTATAATAAAAAATAATTTTTATGATATCATTATGAATGATACTACAATTATATGTGGATAATTAAAATATGGCATATACATAATATCATGGCCTGTTAATGTAATATACACACCCAGTAAGCATCCTAAATTAGATAATGTCAGTGAATCTTACCTTTGGCATTGTAGGCTTGGTCATGTGAACAAGAATAGGATTGATAGGTTGATTAAGGAACGTGCCTTTGAGATAGATGATTGTGAATCATTGCTTACCTGTGAGTCTTGTCTACTTGACAAGATGACTAAGTCACCTTTTAAGAAAAATGATGAAAGAGCCAGTAATGTCCTAGGCCTAATACATACTGATGTATGTAGACTTATGAACATAAGAGCCAAAGGAGGATACTATTACTTCATTACGTTTACAGATGACCTATCGAGGTATGGGTATGTCTATTTTATGAAGCATAAGTCAGAATTATTTGAAATATTTAAATAATTCTGTGCTGAAGTAGAAAAATAAACTGAGAAGAGTTTAAGACCCTTCGATCAGACCGAGGAGGTGAATACCTCACCAGTGAGTTCCTGACATATCTAGAAGAGAATGTAATTCTCTCACAGTGGACCCCTCCTGGAACACCACAACATAATGGAGTGTCGGAGAGGAAAAATCGAACCTTGTTAGACATGGTCCGATCCACGATGGACCTTACGAGTTTGCTAATCTCTTTTTAGAGATATGCTCTAGAAACTATTTGCTATATTCTGAATAAAGTGCTCAGTAAGTCTGTCGATAAAACTCTATATGAGATATGGACTAGACGTAAGCCGGTGCTCTCACACCTTAGGATCTGGAGTTGTCCAGCTTATATCACGTATTTAAAGACAGATAAGCTTGGACTGAAGTCTGACAGATGTTTGTTCGTAGGGTACCCAAAAAAAATTAAAAGGTACTACTTCTACTTCGCTGCTGAAGAAAAGGTGTTTGTTAGCAGTCGGACAGTCTTTTTGAAAAAAGAGTTTCTTGGTGAAGGAGCTAATGACTATAAAATTAAACTTGATGAAGTTCATAAGGTGGAAGGACTGACACACACAGAATTGAATTTGATTAGTGAATCAAATCTGGAGCCAGTAGAGGTGCCATTAAGGAGATCCGATAGAGTATCGTGTCAGTCGAATAGATATTATGATTTTCTGATCTGAAATGGTGACCCCATCGAACTTGATAAGAATGATGAGGATCCGATCACCTATATGGAGGCCATGAAAAGGTCTGACTTTCAGAAATGGCTTGAGACCATGAAATCTAAGATGGAGTCCATGGAGATCAATGGTGTACAGATACTAGTTGATCTGTCTGAAGGGATAAAATTCATAGGGTGTAAATAGATTTTTAAGAGAAAAAGAGGAGCAGATTGGAAGATAGAGACCTATAAAGTCCGTCTAGTTGCCAAGGGTTACCGTTAGTGTTATGGTATTGACTATGACAAAATATTTTCTCCTGTGGTAATGCTCAAGTCCATCCGGATTATGCTTGCTATCGCTGCACACTTAGATTATGAGATCTGACAGATGGATGTTAAAATTATTTTTCTTAATAGAGAGCTGGAAGAAGAGGTGAATATGATACAACCTGAAGGATTCACATCCACAGATGAGTCAAAAGTGTGCAAGCTAAAAAGGTCTATTTATGGACTTAAGCAGGCATCTAGGAGTTGAAACATGCATTTTGATAAGGTGATCAAAATGTATGACTTTGTTAGGAATGGAGAAGAGCCTTGTGTCTATAAGTGGGCTTCTGATTCTGTAGTCATCTTTCTTGTGCTGTATGTGGATGACATACTGTTACTAGAAAATGACATCTCGATTTTGCAGAGCGTGAAGCTGTGGTTATCATCACAATTCTCTATGAAAGATTTAGGAGAGGCATCTTACATCCTTGAGATGAAGATCTATAGGGATAGATCTAGAAGGTTGCTTGAATTGTCTCAAACTATATACATCGACATCCTGTTGAAGTAGTTCAACATGGATAATTCTGATAGGCCATAGAATTACTCTTTTTAAGAAGAATTATTTAACAACTTCTGAGGAAAGAGAGCATATGAGTAGAATACCATATACTTTGGCAGTGAGATCTATCATGTATGCTTTGACATGTATGAAGGTTGGATGTGGCCTATTCACCAGGGGTAGTGAGTAGGTACCTGTCTGATCCAGGTGAAAAGTATTGAAAGATTGCAAAAGTAATTCTTAAGTATTTGAGAAATACTAAAGATCAGTGGCTTATTTATGGAGACACTGATCTGAAACTTATGGGATATACTGATTTTAATTTTTAATCAGATTGTGATGATAGTAGAAGCGTGTCGGGCTATGTATTTACTCTGAATGGAGGAGTTATTTGCTGGAAGAGTTTCAAGCAACATACTGTGGTCGATTCTGTATGCGAAGCAGAATACATTGCTGCATCGGATGCTGTAAAGGAGGCAGTGTGGTTGTAAAAGTTCATCAGCGAGCTAGGAGTTACACCTTCTATTGACAACCCTGTATTACTGTACTGTGACAGCTCTAGTACCATAGCTCAGGCCAAAGAACCCAAGTCGCACCATCGCACCAAGCATTTCTGTGCCACTATCATCTGGTGTGAGAGATCATGAACTATAGTGACGTCGAACTTCAGAAGATTGACAGAAAGAAGAATCTAACTGACCCCTTCATTAAAGCTCTGGGGATCAAAGAGTTCGATGATTTCAAATGGAAGATGGGTATAAGATACTTTCCTAATTGGCTTTAGTCCAAGTGGAAGTTGTTGAAAATTGTATCCTAAAATCAATTGTGTGACGATTGAGTTCATCCTTGTATATGAATTATTGATTATTGAATAAAAAATATTCTGATATTTTTTATCACAAAATTATATCTTCCTTGAACTCTTATACTATGATGAAATCTTTAAAACTATGCTAGTGTGTGATAAAAAGAGGATTTATCGTATAGTTCTTAAACATGTTTGCGATCAAATGATACGTCATTACAGAATGATGATGTTTATCAAGTAAAGATCGTTGTGTGCCATATGGGTTGGTTGTCCTCTTAACCAAAGAGTGTGGTGACACTGGTATGACATACAGATGAGATGTAGGGGTACATCATCACAGAACAAGTGACTCATCTGCTGAGCATTCTACTGTCAAGAGCTACTCATAAAACACATGGATATAAATATCCTTCAGACCTGAGATCACTATAGTGACTTGCAAGTAACTCATTGTGCTTTGGTGCCAGACTATCTAGATTTCTAATGTAGTGACAGAAAGCTACTAGATACAGTCAAGTACTTGCAAAGTTTGTGTGTGGATTAAGATAGGATGGATCCCTCCAGATTATTAAAGATGATGTATTATTGTATTTCAATTTAGCAAAGCCTTAGCTAGGATAATCCATGAGATGGATTTGAAAAATTGAAATACAATGCGGATAAAGCAATCTCGGTTGATAGTCAATCTGAGACCATCCTGGAGCATTCAGAATCAAAAGGATGAATTATACGGTAACCATGTGTATGAATTCTGAAATATTCTTTTACGATAATTCAACCTATTTGGACATCGAAAACTATTGCTAGATGGTATCTCGGTTAGTGCAGAAATTGGTTCGTGTGCTACTGACTTAGTATTTGAACCTATGGAGTCACGCACTTATGTCAGACAAAATAGGAAGGAATTGGCCTATGTTTATATGTCTAATTTGAAAATACTTGACTTGATTGAACATATAAGTTAGCTTGATTGAGAATTAAGTTATGGGTCAAACGAGATTGAAGAATTGACTATATCTAGCTAGAACTACACATGAGGTTTAGGTTCGATCTCGGGGATGATCAGTTTTTGATCTATGACCCATGGAGCATATGAAAGATTAAATTTAAGTACTGATTAATTTTAGATTAGATCTGAATTAATTAATTTTAATTGGATCTAAAATTTAAGTTAGACTTGATACAAAAGTCCTAAAGAGTTTGGGATTGACAACCTTTCGAAATTATTTCGAACTAGCTTCGAATTGAATTCAAATCGGATCTATTTTTGATGAGATATGAGTATTCCCATTTGTACTAGAATTATCCTCTATTATGGGCCAACCAACACCTAGAGCTTTGTTCATTTAGGGCATCCAATGTGGGTGAGGGAGTGGGTGCAAATTGGTTGTCATATATGATGTCAATTCTATCTCATGTAGGAATCCTTCTTTCATGAGTATTGGACTGATTCAAATCAAATTTGAGTGAGAACTTCTATACTTATTGGGTCATAAGAATCATCTATAAATAGATAGGGTCTCTACCTATGGATGCATAGCAAACAAATCAGATCAAGAGAAGAGAGAAAGAGAGAGAAAGGCGTGAGAAGAGAGAGAGAGGTCCCTTCTTCCCCCTTGCCCTCTCCTCTTGTTGCCGCCTCTCTTCCCTTGGGCATGGATCCATCTTGGGCATCCCACCTACTGGTGTGAAATATCATACCAACATATCTCATCCCTCGAATGATTGAGTTGCAAAGGCAAGTAGATTGGAGTTCATCCTATTTTTCTGTAGCGTCTGATGAGCATGTGAAGTAGAGGATCTATACATGTAGGCCCCTATAAAGGTTTATATCAGATAATTTGAGATTTGATCTCTGATTCTACTGCTAATCAGATAAGAATTTGATCTTTAATCATGTAGATGAATAAAAAAATTTTTAGATGCAATCTGGGCTTTTCGAAGAGAAACAGTTTCTTTCCTTTCATTAAGGACTCAGCTTCATAAATCTCATAGGACTACTCCCTTCTATTAGGATCGATAGATTTTATCTAAGTGCATACCCTACTTTTACAGTGGATCAACTATCGCCAACATCTACTACAAGAGCTCATTGAGACCCATGTTTATGTGTAGTCAAATTCTAGCAGCCTCACTGCGAGCAGCTGTAGCACCGTAAGTCAAAGGATCAGTCATACAACTGTGGCATCGAGAAAGTCACTAACGAGTGAGTAGACATCTATGTGACTTCTCATGTTGGTCACACTCAGTGCTAGTTGTTCTCTAACTAGCACCTACACTCTCGCTCCAGTATTAGTATACCACAGACTTGAGACCTATCTGTCCAAAGAAAGTGATCTATGCACTGGTCTATCTGGATCAATCACTATCCCCATGATAATCCTATGATTAGGAGCAATTTCAGAATTAACCATCAATGACACATATCCCAAATTCTCAACTCTTTGAGAATATGTATCATCATCTTGTTAATCTCTTAGATGATTCATGGATACATAAATATGAATGGTAATATAAATGTCCATAAAGTACAAAATCATGTCATAAAAATATAATATGTATCAACCAAGATTGGCTTCTAGGGCATACATCCAACAATAACTCCTTAAGATTAAGGAGTATAGAAGGAACATCCATATCCTCATACTGCCTCTGAAGCTCATTGTTCATCGAGGTAAGCATGATGTATTTGACAGTCACACTGTCATCCTTTCACATCTTATATGTGGCCTTTTCCTCCTCAGATGCATCTTCTCCGATCGTATCGGGTGCAGATGTATCTAGTATGTAGGAGATTTTCTCTTAAGTATGAATAATTCTCAAATTTCTTAATCAATCCACATAATTAGGTCTAATTAATTTGTTAGCATCTAGAATGCCTTGTAGTGATAGTGAGGATGCCATGTATGCAGTAAATCTACATTAACAAGAATACAATATAAGCAGATGACTCATGATGACATGCACAACTAGATTAGGACTTTTGTCTAATTATGTCTCCTGCTATTTTAATAAATTTTATAGCTCTCAAGTATGAAAAATGAGAAACATCCTTATGTTTCTAAGTGAGGTTGAGATCTCTATTCCACACAAACACCTTATGGATAGTACAACAAGTATTCATGAGTTTAAGAGTAGGTAACTCTTTACCAATTGTACTTTATATAATTCTCAATAGTTTTCTCTCTTGCCTCTAGATCACTCATAGTCTTGTGAATAGTACAACAAACTATAGTATTCTAGTTAAGTTAATCCTTCAATCCCAAATGGTCATACTTAAACAATACTATCCTTGTGGATAGCACAACAAAGCAATACTATTCAAATTTGCCATAAGCAACAATATGCACTTAGTCAATATCATATCAATTTCTATAACAAGCCTTGTAGATAGCACAATAAGCTCATTAAGATCTTGACATACTCTATTGATCAAGCTTGAAGGAAGATCCTTATAGTGTCTACATCACTGATCAATCAAAGTCTAAAATTCAATAAGATCAAATTGATCAGGTCAGCAAGTGGGAGGCTCTCTATAGCTTTTTTTAGACACCAACAAAATTGATCAAACTAACATATAGACTTAATTGGAAAACCACCTTTAATACTTATCTAGACATCAATTGATCAAATGAATTCGATATTTGATTTGAAAGTGAATCTCGACATTACAACTTAATATAATTTTTTAGAGGGTCATTGAACTGGTCTCAACACATCTTAACTACTACATAAAATATATTATACAAATTATATAATTCAACATGCTTTTACAAGTTATAATAATAATCATATTTTCATACCAAAAATCATATAAGGGTGGATAAAATGACTTAACATATATAACAAGTTTAGCCAAATTAAAACAAACTCTTATCGAATTAGGCATGCATTACACCCTTAAACAAAAATCGATTCATGCATCAAATAACCATGAATCAATAAATTTCATATTATCATAAATTTAAAATTTTAATAACTGAAATTTAAATCCATGGTTCAATAAAGTCAAAAATAATTTTTAATTTTAAGATCGATGCTAAAAATCGATACAATATTTTTGGCAATATATGAACTAGAATAATTCTATATTATAACTTTTGCACTTATTTGATTGAATCTAACAAGGGTGGCTTTGATACCACTGTTGAGTTCTAATCATATAGTAAAAATTAAATTTTAAAAATTTTAAAATAAATACATCGAAAGTTTTAACAATTAAAACTATCAAACCGAAACCCAAACCCTAAAATCACCTTGTAGATGTTGAACAAAACAAAAACAAGCATGCAAAGAGATAAAAGTTTATACTTCCTCCAATAAGCAATATGGTAAGTAGGTGATCTCCATGAGACTTCAAAGTAGAAATCCTCCAATGGTGATCCACATGAAAGTTGATCAAGGTCCTTCCTAATCGGTGCACTGCCGTAGCCTTTTCTTCACAAGAATACTACCGGCTTCAAACTCGAAGTACGATCACACCAATACCCAGTCACCTTTGATTTTGCCACCAAAATTATACCAAGAGAATAATCTTTAGAAGTATTACAATCTAAGATTTTATTTTGAGCTCCAACATATGAAAAAATCAAACCCTAGGATAAACTAGCAACACTTGCTAATTTTCTCACCACCCTTCTTACAACTTTTCCTCTCAATTTTTTCTTTCTATTTTTCTCAAATTTTTTTCAAAATTTTTATCCTCTATTACAAATCAATTAGCTCTAATTTTCATCTAAAATCCAATCCTTAGCCCATATAGGATGCCCCATATAAATAGGCTAATAGGGGACGTGAGGAAGGACCAAGGGGCACCAACTCTTGGCGCTCCATGTCTTCATGCGAAGAAATTAATCTTCATGACTTTATTTGGCACAGAAGAGCCTTCACACAGAAGGACTCCTCTCTTCTATGCCCCATAAATTCTCCACATTAATTTGGCATATAATAAATAAGAATCTGGATAGAAATGAAGAGATGGATAAGAGCCTTCATGAAGAAGGACTCTTCACTTCTTAATGCAATTAAGAGGGGTTGGCAATTACTTTTTGGGATTGAGACCTTGTGGGCATAGACAAATCCTTCCATACTTGAAATACTTTCAAGTTAGATAAGAATTAAATTAAATTAGACTCAATTCAATCAGGTCAAAGGCAACTGGTCTAGTTTAGCTCAAATGCTTTGAACTGAACCTATTGAGGAACTTGGGTTAATACAATGTACTAACATATCAAATTAACTCTTAAAATTTATATTAAATTCTAATTAAATCAGACTAAGATTAAATTTTAAAGTGTGTAATCTATTGGGTTTCAAATCTAGATAGCAGTGGACACAGACTCTTGACGTAACACTAATCCCAACAGATTAGGTCAGCTAAAAAGTCACAATTAACTAAGACTCTTTCTAATTAATTTTTGAATTAAATTTTTTTAATTATAATGAGTTCACAAGTCAAGATTGACATCTAAGAACATGTCATGACTATCTAAAAGATTTAGAGTTTTGATAGAAGGTTATCAAAATATCCTTCAGTGGTAAGTTACCATGTAATTCAATCCTTCAGTCAAATAACATCCCAGATGAGCTATGAGCATGGAATCATGTCAAACCCAATTACTTATCCATATGTATCTCGATCAGAAGGTAATGATTCAGTTGATGATATATTAGAAACTTCTTTCTAATTATCATCCTGCTTCGACCAAAGACTTTTAGAATTATCAACCTATGAGATCACATAGGATGTTCGCTCTTCTTATTAAGAGTGACTGATTCTTTATTGAACATTCACAATCTCCATGTACACTTCACCACATCCAAAACATCCCATACAAGGATCAGAGAATCAAGTTAGAAAGTGAACCAAAATATGGATTCATGTACATAAGGTACCATGGCGATCTTAGGTCAAAAGATTACTTACACAACTCTCACTAGAGAATCATCAGCTGACATATAAATAAGACTCCATCAGATATTCTCTCATAGGTCTATTCAGTAAATTCATTCTCTAATGAGCACCCACATCTTTGTATTAGTGTCACCACATAAGTGGTTATGAGATCAACCACCCTCATCTCTGAGCATACATAGGACATACCAATCTTACTGGTATCATTGATCTCCGACTCAATGAACTAATAATTTAAAATATTTTAGATCATGGCTATCAAGAATTTAGGTCTCACTAGTGTGATCTCACACGACCCTAAAACCATTACCTAGACCTATGGGGTTCATTATAATCTCAATAATAATAAGATGCAGCATATAATGAATCAAAAATACCTATTTTATTAAATAATAATATCATTTACATGAGTTTGAAAGATAAATTACAAAAGACATCCGATCGCATTCCATATGCGATTAGCTTGTAGAGCATTATTGTTTCATTTATTTCTTAATGTTGTGTGTAGAATTAAGCTAGCTACAACAAAACTAGTTATTAGCGACGAAAATTTTTCATCGCTAGTAACTGATTTTCGTTGCTCATATATATTAGCGATGAAATTTTAATCGTTAATATTTTATCACAAATAATTCCATCATTAATAATATTTTACGATGAAATAAAAAATTTTATCACCAATAAAAGTTATTTACGATGAATATTTTTTATCATTAAAGAAAAGATAAAAAAAATTTAATCTAAAAAAAGGTATTTACGATGAAAGAAACTATTAATGATAAATAAAAAATTAATAGTAATGAAAATATTTTTATCGCTATTATTATCAAAAGTTTTAGCGATAAAAAATTTACATCATAAAAAATATTTTTTATAATAAAAATAATTCATCATTATTAATTTAATAAAAAATTAATAAAATTGAATAATATTAGTGATGAAAAATTTCATCACAAATAAGATAATTTCTGATAAAAATTTACATCGCTAATAATTATTTATGATGAATAATTTTTTATCACTATTAATTATATATTTATTGATAAATTAAATTATGTTAGTAAAATATTTTTGATGATGAATATTTTATCAAAAATAATTTTATCGCTAATAATTTAATCATATTCTTTTAAAAAAATTATGAATATATATTTTAAATTTATATGTATAATATTTTTTATAAATTAAAAAAATTAAAATAAAAAATTTACATAATAAATTGATAAATAAATTTTATTATATTAAATTAAAATTATAAGATATTTGAAATAAAAAAATATATCAATAAACTATCAAATATCGACATCTGGAGAATGAGCTGGGGATGAAAAGTACTCGATGAAGCTCGAACTGATGATGGAGCTCGGATCGGCCTGCTACTGCATCATCAGCTATATCGTCTACTCCATCTGCATCATTCGCTCTATCATCTGAATCTAAAAGTGCTGATAGTCATCGATGCATGTAGCCAACTCCTGAGCTTACTGTCGATCTTCGACAACCTATTGTCGATCCTCGGTAGCCTGTCTCTGCACCTCCATCAGCCAAGCCTTGCATGCAGAATGAATGTCCGCCCTAGATGAGTGTGAGGATGAGGGAGCAGTGATCCCATACCTTAGACCCCTAATATAATAGAATCTCATACTGAGCACCCGATCACAAATATCATCTGTGGGTGTGGTCAAGCCCTCAGAGGTAGGCTGGGATCTCATGTCTGTCATACGATTCTGAAAATTAAAATTATAGTTATTTTAATTTTATAATAAAAATCAGATTATGAATAAAAAATAATTGAAAAAACTTACAAAGAGCTCCTGGCTCCCCATCATCCACTCCCCCGACTGTCGCTGGTGGGTACACTGGTAGATATCGATCCTACTAGGAAGCTCGTCACTCTCAGTATCTCTCTATAATTTAAAAATTAATTAAAAAAAATTTAAATAACTATAGAATTATTTGCTAATTAGAAATTAAAAATTACCTACCATATGCTCCATGTAACGAGCAAATGATCTCGAACCCCCACAATGCGGCACAGTCTGTCTCGCCTAATTCACCGCATTCTGGGCACATTATCTCTGTAAAATTATCAATAAAATTAGTAGATAAAAAATTTAATTTAAAAATAAATAATTGAGTCATTAAACTCTAAAAAAAGTTTAGATATGTAACCTGATATGTCGGATCCTCGTAATGCCGACATATGATAGTCCAATCGTCCATGGTGATGCTGTCATAGGGCTGCTACCGCACTGCCTCCTCCCCATGATCCTGCACCATCCGATACCAATGCTGATGCATGTGATGACGATAGTCCTTAAAATACAATGATAACTGAGTGTCGATGGTTCTCCTCACATGATCCTCCTTAAAATCAGCGATGTCAAATACACCTTGCCAATAATAAATATTAGAAGAATACTATGCAAATTAAATATTCACAATATAATTTATTTTACCTATAAGTAGGTATAGAAAATGTCTCTCTATGCCGGTAGAATGTGACGCCAATCGAAGAACGTCATGGGGATATAACTGCGACATATGATGCCTAGCTCAGTCTACCATGGCTCACACCATTCTCTAATGGGTCTGGTGTAGCCGGCCAGTATCTCGATTTGGAGATGCTGTCTCGGGTGCTTGCATCTCCAACACTCCAGACCGAAATTCTTCGATGCACCTCATCCTCGCCTCACTACTGATGAGGACTCACCTAAAACAATAATAAATAAATCATTAGTATGATTTAAATAAAAGAATTAAATTTTATTATATATAAAGTGTAATAATTAATACCATTAGGATCCATCTCATTGAGACCCACCTCTCTAGGACCCGGCTCACTGGGATCTATCGATGCAGGACCCTTTGATAGTGGAATCAGTGCGGCAATGGAGATCGATGGAGGTACCTCAACCTCTGAGGTATCTACAGCGAGCTGTGAATGCAAACGTCGTCGTTTGTCTCCTGGTGCCATATCTACAGAAATTGAGATATAAATAAATATAATATTGAATAATAATAATAAAAATCAAATAATATTCTAATGAATACAATTATATCGCATACCATTATTGGAAGATAAAATTGAACAAAGAATATAGATCTACTCATCAATATTTGTATCTTTTTTGATGTGTAGATCCTCGTCCGAATCACAGTAATCGATATATATGTCGTCTTCTATCTCATCGTCATTTATGAACTGATCGTCGCCCTCCGACTCATCAAGATTAAATACAAAATCAGCTTCAACTTCATTGGACGGGAGATCAGTCCTATTCAAAAGTGCCGTTACAAGTTCTTCATCAACCAAAAGCTCGGCTAATTTTGTTCTTCTTGCTAAAAAGCTTCCTTTTCATGTAAATCTGAATTTTCATTCATCTCTAATCGAGTTGGTATGTCATATACGTCTCTAGGTGTTATTTTTTGTACAACATGCCAATTACCTCGATACTTTAGATCCTTCAAATATATTACTTGTTTTGCTTGAGTTGCTAATATATACGGCTCATTTTGGTACTATGTTCGTGCAAGATTTACACTGGTAAATTATGATTCAATATGAATATCGATCTTTTTATTACTAATATCCCACCATTCATACTGAAACAAAAATATAAAATTACTGGACCCATACTTCAGTTCTATGATATCTATCAGTACACCATAATAATCAATCTCTTCTTCTCTTTCATATCCTATTATAGCAATTCTACTATTCTGAATCCGTTGTTGCATCTCAAGCTCCCTTGTGTGAACTCTTATTTCTCCAATGATATAGGATGTGTAGTGATTAACCCTTCGATCGAGACCACATGCTAAGTTGTGCAACTCATCGATCACACCCACTTCTTTATTGAAATACTTATGTTTCATCTACTTCATAAGATAAAAAATTATATTGATTCAAATAATATTATTTATAAGTAAATAAATAATGTATCACTAATACAACTTACAAGATCACCAAACTATTTTATAAATTTTCTCCTATATCGATCATCGACATCCATATTATTCTCTCTACATAATATACTCTTGTGCTCATTGCAAGAAGTTATGATTTTTAATTTTATATCGATATAAAATTTTTTTTTAATCATTAAATAATATGGTAAGATGATACTTACTCAATAAAATCTTTAATTTCTTCATAATTATTTAGAACATAAAAGTGTGCTTGGGATAGCTCGTTCACGTCTATAAATTCATATCTCCTTGCACCAGTAGGTTGAGCCATTTGTTTAAATATAGACAATGTCAGTTCATTGTCATCCCATTCACGATCTGCATTATAATCTGCACGATTGAATATTGTTTCGATATCGTCAAGATACATCGAGCAGAATGTGACACACTCGGTAGCTACATATGCTTCCGTTATAGACCCTTCAGATCTTGCTTTATTGTGCATATACTTTTTTAAGGTGCATAAGAATCTACAAACAAAAATAAATTTAAATTTTAGAAATATATTTACATCTTATAATTGATATAACAAAGTACGTATATTTTTTTACCTTTCAATAAGATACATCCATCGATAATGTACCTGTCCAGTTAAAAGAGCTTCCTTTGGAAGATGAACAGCCAAATGCACCATAACATCAAAAAATGATGATGAAAATTTTTTTTTTAACTTATAAAGAATGAGTATTGTTGGTGCAAAAATCTGCCTGCGCCGGAGAAGCTAGAGTTGGGGAAGCAGCGGTCGCCGCCGGGACCTGCAAAGGAAGTCTAAACTGGAGGTGGGGTTGCTCCGGCAAGACCCTCCGATGCTCAAGTCAGTTCTCTGCCTCAACAAGAATGGAGTGCTCGAACGGAGAATTTAGCAGAGTTTTGAGATAAGAAATGAGCTTAGAGAATAACGTATCTGGGTCCCCCTTTTTATAGGTGGAAGAGGTAGCGGATTGATGGCGATGTTTGTAACCGTCTGGTAGTGGGCCGCCCATAGCCGGGGGGAATTTATTGCGAAGGGTGGTGGAGCAGAATCGTGGCTATCGCCGTAGCTCGCCACGTGGAATCAGTTGCAAGGAGTGGAGCAGCATCCGTTGTCGCTAGTTGCCAGGGAGTAATGGAGCCACACAGCACCTACCGCAGGGAGCGGAGAAGAATCATGACCGTTGATACAGCCTGTCGGAGAGTAATGGGGTCGCATAGGGTCCGCCGCAGGGAGTGGAGCAGGGCTGCGACTGTTGCTGCGGCCTATCAGGGAGTGATGGAGCTGCGTGGATTCTGCCACAAGAAGTGGAGCAGGATCATGGTTGTTATTGTGACCTGCCAGGGGGCGCGGATCTGTCGGCTGAAGCTCGGCAGCGGTCGGAGTTCGGTCTCTGTAGGGGTCCGGGCGAAGTCCTCCTTGCGGTTGGGGTCGTGGATGGAGTCTGACTTTCGTGGGGGTCCGGGCAGAGCCCTCTCGGAGCTGAAGTTGCGGGCGGAACCCGGCTCCTGTAGGAGTCTGGGTGGAATCCCCTGCAATCAAAGTTAAAGGTGGAGTCCGGCTCCTGTAGGAGTCCGGACGCAGTCTGTCTTCTTGACGTTGAGGACGGAGCCCGGCTCCCATAGGAGTCCGGGCGAAGTCTACTTGCTGCCGTTGGAGTCAGGGACGAAGCCCGGCTCCCGTAGGAGTCCGGACGGAGTCTTCCTGCAATCAAAGTTAAAGGTGAAGTCCGGCTCCCGTAGGAGTCCGGACGGGGCTTACCAGCAGTTGACGCTGAGGACGAAGCCCGGCTCCCGTAGGAGTCCGGGCAAAGTCTACTTGCTGTTGAAGTCGCCGGCGGAGTCCGGCTCCCGTAGGAGTCCGGACGCAGTCTGTCTTCTTGACGTTGAGGATGGAGCCCGGCTCCCGTAGGAGTCCGGGCGCGTCTACTTGCTGCTGTTGGAGTCGGGGACGAAGTCCGGCTCCCGTAGGAGTCCGGGCGGAATCTTCCTGCAATCAAAGTTAAAGGTGAAGTCCGGCTCCCGTAGGAGTCCGGACGGGGCTTACCAGCAGTTGACGCTGAGGATGGAGCCCGGCTCCCGTAGGAGTCCGGGTGAAGTCTACTTGCTGTTGAAGTCGTCGGCGGAGTCTGGCTCCCGTAGAAGTCCGGACGCAGTCTGTCTTTGACGTTGAGGACGGAGCCCGGCTCCCGTAGGAGTCCGGGCGAAGTCTACTTGCTGCCGTTGGAGTCGGGGATGAAGCCCGGCTCCCGTAGGAGTCCGGGCGGAGTCTTCTTGCAATCAAAGTTAAAGGTGAAGTCCGACTCCCGTAGGAGTCCGGACGGGGCTTACCAGCAGTTGACGCTGAGGACGGAGCCCGGCTCCCGTAGGAGTCCGGGCGAAGTCTACTTGCTGTTGAAGTCACCGACGGAGTCCGGCTCCCGTAGGAGTCCGAACGCAGTCTGTCTTCTTGACGTTGAGGACGGAGCCCGGCTCCCGTAGGAGTTCGGGCGAAGTCTACTTGCTGCCGTTGGAGTCGGAGACGAAGCCCGGCTCCCGTAGGAGTCCGGGCAGAGTCTTCCTGCAATCAAAGTTAAAGGTGAAGTCCGGCTCCCGTAGGAGTCCGGAAGGGGCTTACCAGCAGTTGACGCTGAGGACGGAGCCCTGCTCCCGTAGGAGTCCGGGCGAAGTCTACTTGCTGTTGAAGTCGTCGGTGGAGTCCGGCTCCCGTAGGAGTCCGGACGTAGTCTGTCTTTGATGTTGAGGACGGAGCCCGGCTCCCGTAGGAGTCCGGGCGAAGTCTACTTGCTGCCGTTGGAGTCGGGGATGAAGCCCGGCTCCCGTAGGAGTCCGGGCGGAGTCTTCCTGCAATCAAAGTTAAAGGTGAAGTCCGGCTCCCGTAGGAGTCCGGACGGGGCTTACCAGTAGTTGACGCTGAGGATGGAGCCCGGCTCCCGTAGGAGTCCGGGCGAAGTCTACTTGCTGTTGAAGTCATCGGTGGAGTCCGGCTCTCGTAGGAGTCCGGACGCGGTCTGTCTTCTTGACGTTGAGGATGGAGCCCGGCTCTCGTAGGAGTCCGGGCGAAGTCTACTTGCTGTTGAAGTCATCGACAGAGTCCGACTCCCGTAGGAGTCCGGATGCAGTCTGTCTTCTTGACGTTGAGGACGGAGCCCAGCTCCCGTAGGAGTCCGGGCGAAGTCTACTTGCTGCCGTTGGAGTCGGGGACGAAGCCCGGCTCCCGTAGGAGTCCGGGCGGAGTCTTCCTGCAATCAAAGTTAAAGGTGAAGTCCGACTCCCGTAGGAGTCCGGACGGGGCTTACCAGCAGTTGACGCTGAGGACGGAGCCCGGCTCCCGTAGGAGTCCGGGCGAAGTCTACTTGCTGTTGAAGTCGTCGGCGGAGTCCGGCTCCCGTAGGAGTCCAGACGCGGTCTGTCTTCTTGACGTTGAGGACGGAGCCCGGCTCCCGTAGGAGTCCGGGCGAAGTCTACTTGCTGTTGAAGTCGTCGGCGGAGTCCGGCTCCCGTAGGAGTCCGGATGCAGTCTGTCTTCTTGACGTTGAGGACGGAGCCCGGCTCTCATAGGAGTCTGGGCGAAGTCTACTTGCTGCCATTGGAGTCGGGGATGAAGCCCGGCTCCCGTAGGAGTCCGGGCGGAGTCTTCCTGCAATCAAAGTTAAAGGTGAAGTCCGGCTCCCGTAGGAGTCCGGACGGGGCTTACCAGCAGTTGACGCTGAGGACGGAGCCCGGCTCCCGTAGGAGTCCGGGCGAAGTCTACTTGCTGTTGAAGTCGTCGGCGGAGTCCAGCTCCCGTAGGAGTCCGGACGCAGTCTGTCTTCTTGACGTTGAGGACGGAGCCTGGCTCCCGTAGGAGTTCGGGCGAAGTCTACTTGCTGTTGAAGTCATCGGCGGAGTCCGGCTCCCGTAGGAGTCCGGATGTAGTCTGTCTTCTTGACGTTGAGGACGGAGCCCAGCTCCCGTAGTAGTCCGAGTGAAGTCTACTTGCTGTTGAAGTCATCGGTGGAGTCCGGCTCCCGTAGGAGTCCGGACGCAGTTTGTCTTCTTGACGTTGAGGATGGAGCCCGACTCCCGTAGGAGTCCGGGCGAAGTCTACTTGCTGTCGTTGGAGTCGGGGATGATGCCCGGCTCCCGTAGGAGTCCGGGCGGAGTCTTCCTGCAATCAAAGTTAAAGGTGAAGTCCGGCTCCTGTAGGAGTCCGGACGGGGCTTACCAGCAGTTGACGCTGAGGACGGAGCCCGGCTCCCGTAGGAGTCCGGGCGAAGTCTACTTGCTGTTGAAGTCGTCGGCGGAGTCCGGCTCCCGTAGGAGTCCGGACGCAGTCTGTCTTCTTGACGTTGAGGACGGAGCCCGGCTCCCGTAGGAGTCCGGGCGAAGTCTTCCTTTAAGGTCGGCCTTGTTGGCGGAGTTGTTGATTCTGTTGAGGATTTCAGCTGGGGGTATTTTATACCCAACACCAGTCCCCCTACTTTCGAGTTTGAAGTTCGAACGAAGGAAGTACAGAGAGATGGGCACAGCCGACGCCGTCCCCTCGAATCCTGTGCACTGCCGCCCCCAGATATTTTGGCATTTAATGCGTGCACGTCAGAGCCCATTTTCCGGTGAAGGCGACTTGAAGAGTCTTTTCGAAACCTCCGTCGGAACGCGATCCCAAGCATCGTGCTACGAAAATTCGTGAACGGTTAACCCTCGATAGCGGTGAGGGGGACATGCGGGACGCGTGGCACGCACCAGTTGGCCCAGGAACACCTGCCGCCATAACTGCGCTAGGATCCGTCGGCTATTTAAACCCCCTAATCTGCCTTCGTGGCTTCATCTTGTCGATAGGATGGTACCTTTCTTTCACCTGAGAGCCTAGCTACTCAGCTACTTCCCTCGCACCAGTCCTTGCCTTCTTCAGTCCCCCACCTCTTCTCTGAGGGTTCCCACACCATGTCTTCTACCCCGGAGGCCCTCCTTGAAGGGATATCTAGGGCTTGGAGGAAGGCGAGGAGAACAGCGGCCGGTGAGGATCCCCGTCGTTTCAAAGGAGGCTCAAGGAAGAATCCCTTCAACAACAGGGGTTTAATAACGGGGGCTGCCGGTAAAGTTATTCTGTCCGAGAATTTCAGAGTAGCAAGACGGGGTGATACCGGTCAAGAGGGCAGAGCCGTCGTCACAAGCTGTGGCGGGATCCTTGATGCCGTCGGGGCCGAGGGACCAGAAGCGGTCGGCGTCGATGGTGGGGCAGTGGAACTTGTTGCGGGGACGGTGGAAGTAGCACATGCCGACCTTGCCGGAACATTTTGGGTGGCGGCTGTGGCGGAGCATTCGGAGGCGGAGCATATCCTTGACATCACCGCTGCCTCCAAAGTGACTCTGGCTCTTCTTGAAATAGGTCTTCGTCACTGCTGCCGTTGCCTTTATCGCCCTCGGGAACCTATCCCACCCTTTTCCTCCTAGGGCTGGGACTTCGGAGATGGAGCGAAGCAAGACGGGACGAGAGCCGATAGGTCTGTTACACGCACTGGAGAATGCAGCTGAGAAGGACAGAGACGGGAAGAGGAGTTCGTAGCTTGGAGCGGCCTCTGGTATATCCTTTCCAAGCCGTGCTCGCGAGGCTTGCAATGATGTATATCTTTTTTTTTTTTTTCTCTCGACCCATCGGGTCTTGTAACGTATATCTTATTAAATGAAAAGGAAATTTTGCTACCTTGTCTATACCTTGCATCGAATAGTTGTCTGTCGAACTTCTTCATTTTCTTTTTGTCTTTTTCACGTCGTCCTAAGGTCATCGACGACCTCTTTTATTCATGTAGGGTGGTTATTTGTCGAGCTCCTTTTCGACTTTTACGCTGTTCGAAGATACCCGGTTGTCATTCTGTCAATGGCTGCTGGCTCGCTTGAGGCCATTCGGGTCCGGG
The DNA here is from genome assembly GCF_000442705.2 of Elaeis guineensis. NCBI lineage: Eukaryota > Viridiplantae > Streptophyta > Magnoliopsida > Arecales > Arecaceae > Elaeis > Elaeis guineensis. The sequence goes on along the minus strand of NC_026004.2, from coordinate 78,151,490 downwards.
ATCCCTCCCAGGGCTTGAATTCGGGGATCCGAGCCTCTGTCACCCTAAGGGAGTTGCCTTATTTTGCGTCGAAAGCTTCCTCGAGTGCTGGGACTCCCATCAGGAGTCCCAATCCTTGCTGTGACAGGGTTTTTTACACCTCGAGCGTTGTTTGTTTTCCAATCGTCACTGTTGCAATCCATTGCCTTCCTTTTTCGCTTGGAGTTTTTCTCCGCTAAAGTCGAAGCTAAGTTTGGCTCCCGTGGGAGTCCGAATGGAGAATCCCTCTTGAAGTTGGAGTTGTGGACGGAGCCCGGCTCTCGTAGGAGTCCGGGCGGAGCCTTTCTTGGCGTCGTGGACAGAGCCCGGCTCCCGTAGGAGTCAGGGCGAAGTCTTCCTGCAATCAAAGTCATAGGCAAAGTCTGGCTCCCGTAGGAGTCCGGACAAGGCTTATTGGCAGTTGCTGTTGTCAGCGGAGCCTGGCTCCCGTAGGAGTCCGGGTGGGGTTGTCTTGTAGTTGATGTCGGCGATGGAGCCCGGCTCCCGTAGGAGTCCGGGCTGGGTTTACTACCGGTTGGAGTCGCTTAAGCTAGGGCAAGGTTTTCCTCCTGGGGGGCGCATATGGGCGTTGCAGGGCCTCTCCCCCTATCCGGTCTAAAAGAACCGGGCCTTCGATTTTGCTCAAGTTAGGGCGAGGATCTCCTCCTGTCCCTAACAGGGCTGTGGGGGCACATATGGGCGTTGTAAGGCCTCTCTCCCCATCCGGTCTAAATGGAACCGGGCCTTCGACTTTGCTCAAGTTAGGGTGAGGTTCTCCTCCTGTCCCTAACAGGGCTGTGGGGGCACATATGGGCGTTGTAGGGCCTCTCCCCCCATCCGATCTAAATGGAACCGGGCCTTTGACTTTGCTCAAGTTAGGACGAGATTCTCCTCCTGTCCCTAACAGGGCTGTGGGGGCACATATGGGCATTGTAAGGCCTCTCCCCCCATCCGGTCTAAATGGAACCGGGCCTTCGACTTTGCTCAAGTTAGGGCGAGGTTCTCCTCCTGTCCCTAACAGGGCTGTGGGGGCACATATGGGCGTTGTAGGGCCTCTCCCCCCATCCGGTCTAAATGGAACCGGGCCTTCGACTTTGCTCAAGTTAAGGCGAGATTCTCCTCCTGTCCCTAACAGGGCTGTGGGGGCACATATGGGCATTGTAGGGCCTCTCCCCCCATCCGGTCTAAATGGAACCGGGCCTTCGACTTTGCTCAGGCTCGGCCTCCTCTGGGATGGTGCACTCTACTATGAAATCTGTCAATATTTGGACCTTTATCGTTGGTCTAGGTCTGTAGTTGATGTCAAATTCTGTGAGCTCAATCGCCCATTTTGCCATTCTCCCGGAGGTGTCAGTCCGGTGCAAAACCGTCTTGATTGGTTGATCAGAGAGTAGCATCACGGTATGCCCTTGAAAATAGGGACGGAGCCTCCGAGCTACAATCAACAAGGCGTAGGTCAGTTTTTCTAATTTGGTGTACCTGGTCTCGGCGTCCCTCAACGCGCGGCTAATGTAGTAGACTAGTCACTGGACTTTCGTTTCTTCTTTGACAAGGATGGCCGCGAGGGCCGTAGGAGAGACCGCCAGGTACAAAAATAGTTCCTCCCCAGGTTCAGGCTTCACCAGCAGCGGGGGTGAGCTAAGGTAGCTTTTTAATTCTTCAAACGCCTGTTGGCATTCAGAGGTCCAACAGAAGTTCTTCAGCTGCTTGAGGGTTTGAAAGAAGGGCAAACATCGTTCAGCCGACCTCGCGATAAAGCGATTAAGAGCCGCCATCCTCCCTGTGAGGCACTGAACCTCCTTGATCAACTTTGGGGCGGTCATCTCTTGGATGGCACGAATTTTCTCTGGATTGGCCTCAATCCCACACCCTGATACCATGAAGCCCAGGAACTTTCCTGAGGTTACCCCAAAAGCGCATTTGGTTGGGTTCAGCTTCATTCTATACTTTCGAAGAGCGTCAAAGGTTTCCTCGAGGTCGGCGACATGATTTCTGGAAGATCTTCTTTTTACAAGCATATCGTCCACGTAGACCTCCATGTTTCGGTCGATCTGTTCTTTGAAGATTTTGTTCACCAGCCGTTGGTAGGTTGCGCCCGCATTCTTGAGGCCGAATGGCATGACTCTGTAGCAGTAAAGGTCGCGATTAGTGATGAAAGCTGTCTTTTCTTCATCTTCCGATGCCATTCTAATCTGATTATAGCCAAAGAATGCATCCATAAAAATGAGGAGCTCATGGCCTGAGGTAGCGTCAACCAGTTGGTCAATTCTGGGTAGGGGGTAGCTGTCCTTTGGACAAGCCTTATTCAGCTTTTTGAAGTCTATACACATTCTCCACTTGCCGTTTGCTTTCTTGACCAAAACAATATTGGAAATCCAATCAGGATAATTGACTTCCTTAATGAATCCGGCCTTGAGAAGTTTATCCACTTCCTCAGCTATCGCCTTCTGCCTCTCCGGGGCATGATTCCAGATTTTTTCTTTAGTCGGTCGATGCTTAGGATCGACTGCTAGATGATGCTCCATGACTTCCGTGTCAATCCCCGGCATGTTAGCTGGAACCCAAGCGAAAACATCCGCATTTCTTCGTAGAAAATCAATAAGATGCGTTCGCACCTCCTCCCCCAGGTTGGAACCAATTAGCACCACATGATCCGCGCTCCCATCATTCAAAGGGATTGGTATTAGATCTTCGATTGGGCCGCCCCTCTCTTCAGTGAGGTCATCGCGAGCATCCAATCCATCGACCGGACAGGGGTCCGCTTGATCGCTTCTTTGCAAGGCGATGTTGTAGCAGTGTCTGGCCAGGGCTTGGTCTCCCCGGACCTCTCCGATCCCCTGGTTGGTGGGGAACTTCAATTTCAAATGGTAGGTTGAAACGACAGCCCTGAGGGCATTGAGGTCGGGTCGGCCAAGGATTGCATTGTAGGCAGATGGCGCCTTTACCACCAAAAAATTCACCAAAGCCCTGGACTGCTTTGGATACTGACCCGCGGTCACAGTCAAAGCTATCATTCCCTCCGTCGGAACGGCGTCACCGGTAAACCCTATCAAGGGGGACCAAATCGATCTCAGATGACCGCCAAGAGTGGACATTCTCGAAAAGGTATCGTAGAACAAGATGTCGGCCGAACTTCCGTTGTCGATGAGAATGCGACGGACGTCGTAATTTGCTATGTTCAAGGAAACTACGACCGCGTCGTTATGAGGAAATTGGACTCCCTGGGCATCTTCTTCGGTGAAGGTTATGGGTTCTTCAACTTTTTGCCGCTTGGGGGATGCAGCTGGTACATTGGTTGCCTCCTGCCGGGATTCCCCCGAGACGATATTGACGGAACCCGGCAGAGGCCGGTCACCCGGCCACTCCTCATTGGCGACCATAGCCGGAGGCGATTGTGCAAAGGCCTCGCGAGGAGACATCAGATGAGGGAAGGAAGAGTGGGTGCGGGAAAGGATGGCCGGAAGTGGATCCGTTGAGCGCTCCTTTAAGAACAAGGGTACTGCGAAGGTTCAGGCCCCTTCCTCTAGCGCCAATCCTGTTGGTGCAAAAATCTGCCTGCGTCGGAGAAGCTGGAGTTGGGGAAGCCGCGGTCACCGCCGGGACCTGCAAAGGAAGTCTAAACCGGAGGTGGGGTTGCTCCGGCAAGATCCTCCGACGCTCAAGTCAGTTCTCTGCCTCAACAAGAATGGAGTGCTCGAACGGAGAATTTAGCAGAGTTTTGAGATAAGAAATAAGCTCAGAGAATAACGTATCTGGGTCCCCCTTTTTATAGGCGGAAGAGGTAGCGGATTGATGGCGATGTTTGTAATCGTCTGGTAGTGGGCCGCCCATAGTCGGGGGGAATTTATTGTGAAGGGTGGTGGACGGAATCGTGGCTATCGCCGTAGCTCACTGCGTGGAATCAGTTGCGAGGAGTGGAGCAGCGTCCGTTGTCGCTAGTTGCCAGGGAGTAATGGAGCCACGCAGCACCTGCCGCAGGGAGCGGAGCAGAATCATGGCCGTTGATATAGCCTGTCAGAGAGTAATGGGGTCGCGCAGGGTCCGCCGCAGGGAGTGGAGCAGGGCTGCGACTGTTGCTGCGGCCTGTCAGGGAGTGATGGAGCTGCGCGGATTCTGCCACAGGAAGTGGAGCAGGATCATGGTTGTTATTGTGACCTGCCAGGGGGCGCGGATTTGTCGGCTGAAACTCGACAGCGGTCGGAGTCCGGCCTTTGTAGGGGTCCGGGCGGAGTCCTCCTTGCGGTTGGGGTCGTGGATGGAGTCCGGCTTCCGTGGGGGTCCGGGCGGAGCCCTCTCGGAGCTGAAGTTGCGGGCGGAACCCGGCTCCTGTAAGAGTCTGGGTGGAATCCCCTGCAATCAAAGTTAAAGGCGGAGTCCGGCTCCCGTAGGAGTCCGGACGCAGTCTGTCTTCTTGATGTTGAGGACGGAGCCCGGCTCCCGTAGGAGTTCGGGCGAAGTCTACTTGCTGCCGTTGGAGTCGGGGACGAAGCCCGGCTCCCGTAGGAGTCCGGGCGGAGTCTTCCTGCAATCAAAGTTAAAGGTGAAGTCCGGCTCCCGTAGGAGTCTGGATGGGGCTTACCAGCAGTTGATGCTGAGGACGGAGCCCGGCTCCCGTAGGAGTCCGAGCGAAGTCTACTTGCTGTTGAAGTCGTCGGCGGAGTCCGGCTCCCGTAGGAGTCCGGACGCAGTCTGTCTTCTTGACGTTAAGGATGGAGCCCGGCTCTCGTAGGAGTCCGGGAGAAGTCTACTTGCTGCCGTTGGAGTCGGGGGCGAAGCCCGGCTCCCGTAGGAGTCCGGGCGGAGTCTTCCTGCAATCAAAGTTAAAGGTGAAGTCCGGCTCCCGTAGGAGTTCGGACGGGGCTTACCAGCAGTTGATGCTGAGGATGGAGCCCGGCTCCCGTAGGAGTCCGGGCGAAGTCAACTTGCTGTTGAAGTCGTCGGTGGAGTCCGGCTCCCGTAGGAGTCCGGATGCAGTCTGTCTTTGATGTTGAGGATGGAGCCCGGCTCCCGTAGGAGTCCGGGCGAAGTCTACTTGCTGCCGTTGGAGTCGGGGACGAAGCCCGGCTCCCGTAGGAGTCCGGGCGGAGTCTTCCTGCAATCAAAGTTAAAGGTGAAGTCCGACTCCCGTAGGAGTCCGGACGGGGCTTACCAGCAGTTGACGCTGAGGACGGAGCCCGGCTCCCGTAGGAGTCCGGGCGAAGTCTACTTGCTGTTGAAGTCGCCGGCGGAGTCCAGCTCCCGTAGGAGTCCGGATGCAGTCTGTCTTCTTGACGTTGAGGATGGAGCCCGGCTCCCGTTGGAGTCCGAGCGAAGTCTACTTGCTGCCGTTGGAGTCGGGGACGAAGTCCGGCTCCCGTAGGAGTCCGGGCGGAGTCTTCCTGCAATCAAAGTTAAAGGTGAAGTCTGGCTCCCGTAGGAGTCCGGATGGAGCTTACCAACAGTTGACGCTGAGGACGGAGCCTGGCTCCCGTAGGAGTCCGGGCAAAGTCTACTTGCTGTTGAAGTCATCGGCGGAGTCCGGACGCAGTCTATCTTTGACGTTGAGGATGGAGCCCGGCTTCCATAGGAGTCCGGGCGAAGTCTACTTGCTGCCGTTGGAGTCGGGGATGAAGCCCGGCTCCCGTAGGAGTCCGGGCGGAGTCTTCCTGCAATCAAAGTTAAAGGTGAAGTCCGGCTCCCGTAGGAGTCCGGACGGGGCTTACCAGCAGTTGACGCTGAGGACGGAGCCCGACTCCCGTAGGAGTCCGGGCGAAGTCTACTTGCTGTTGAAGTCATCGGCGGAGTCCGGCTCCCGTAGGAGTCCGGGCGCGGTCTATCTTCTTGACGTTGAGGACGGAGCCCGGCTCCCGTAGGAGTCCGGGCGAAGTCTACTTGCTGTTGAAGTCATCGGCGGAGTCCGGCTCCCGTAGGAGTCCGGACGCAGTCTGTCTTCTTGACATTGAGGATGGAGCCCGGCTCCCGTAGGAGTCCGGGCGAAGTCTACTTGCTGTTGAAGTCGTCGGCGGAGTCCGGCTCCTATAAGAGTCCGGACGCAGTCTGTCTTCTTGATGTTGAGGACGGAGCCCGGCTCCCGTAGGAGTCCGGGCGAAGTCTACTTGCTGCCGTTGGAGTCGGGGACGAAGCCCGGCTCTCGTAGGAGTCCGGGCGGAGTCTTCCTGCAATCAAAGTTAAAGGTGAAGTCTGGCTCCCGTAGGAGTCCGGACGGAGCTTACCAGCAGTTGACGCTGAGGATGGAGCCCGGCTCCCGTAGGAGTCCGGGCGAAGTCTACTTGCTGTTGAAGTCGTCGGTGGAGTCCGGCTCCCGTAGGAGTCCGGACGCGGTCTGTCTTCTTGACGTTGAGGACGGAGCCCGGCTCCCGTAGGAGTCCGGGCGAAGTCTACTTGCTGTTGAAGTCGTCGGCGGAGTCCGGCTCCCGTAGGAGTCCGGACGCAGTCTGTCTTCTTGACGTTGAGGATGGAGCCCGGCTCCCGTAGGAGTCCGGGCGAAGTCTACTTGCTGCCGATGGAGTTGGGGATGAAGCCCGGCTCCCGTAGGAGTCCGGGCGGAGTCTTCCTGCAATCAAAGTTAAAGGTGAAGTCTGGCTCCTGTAGGAGTCCGGACGGGGCTTACCAGCAGTTGACGCTGAGGACGGAGCCCGGCTCCCATAGGAGTCCAGGCGAAGTCTACTTGCTGTTGAAGTCGTCGGCGGAGTCCGGCTCCTGTAGGAGTCCGGACGTGGTCTGTCTTCTTGACGTTGAGGACGGAGCCCGGCTCCCGTAGGAGTCCGGGCGAAGTCTACTTGCTGTTGAAGTCGTCAGTGGAGTCCGGCTCCCGTAGGAGTCCGGACGCTATCTGTCTTCTTGACGTTGAGGATGGAGCCCGGCTCCCGTAGGAGTCCGGGCGAAGTCTACTTGCTGTTGAAGTCGTCGGCGGAGTCCGACTCCCGTAGGAGTCCGGACGCAGTCTATCTTCTTGACGTTGAGGACGGAGCCCGGCTCCCATAGGAGTCCGGGCGAAGTCTACTTGCTGCCGTTGGAGTCGGGGATGAAGCCCGACTCCCGTAGGAGTCCGGGCGGAGTCTTCCTGCAATCAAAGTTAAAGGTGAAGTCCGGCTCCCGTAGGAGTCCGGACGGGGCTTACCAGCAGTTGACGCTGAGGACGGAGCCTGACTCCTGTAGGAGTCCGGGCGAAGTCTACTTGCTGTTGAAGTCGTCGGCGGAGTCCGGCTCCCGTAGGAGTCCGGACGCAGTCTGTCTTCTTGACGTTGAGGACGGAGCCCGGCTCCCGTAGGAGTCCGGGCGAAGTCTTCCTTTAAGATCGGCCTTGTTGGCGGAGTTGTTGATTCTGTTGAGGACTTCGGCTGGGGGTATTTTATACCCAACAAGTATGATATCCTTCTCTGATCTCTCAAGTAAGTTAATCTTCAACTTTCGGTAACACAGTTCTCGGAAGAGCACTCCCAGCTCAATCAATGCAGTTGGATCATCACCATCCAAATAGCCATGCATAACCATAGAAAGCAAACATTACATCATCATATAGGAGTCATAACTTTTCATGCCAGAGATATTGTCGTTGTTGTTCCCAACACACTGCGATACATTTGAAGCGTATGCATTAGGAAACTTTACGGTTTTAAACCATCCACAGAAATTCTTCTTTTCCTTTCCAAACAATGAATAACATGTGGGAAGTATAAAAAATCTCTTACCTCGATGATCTAAATGCTACTCTGGCCAGATTCTCATTTTCTGCAAATCAAGATGAGCTTTTGTACCATCTTTTATTTTTTGTAGAATATTCAATACAGTACCGATGATATTATCATAAATATTCTTTTCAATATGCATTACATCCAGATTATAACGAAGTAGTAGCTACTTTCAATACGGTAGTTCGAAAAAGATGCTTTGCTTCATCCAATTCAGCTCAGCTTCAGTACACTTTCACTTGCGAGTATCCGATATTTTTCCAAATTAGACATTTCCATTGACTTCAAGTTGTTCTAAAATTTTTGCTCCACTTAACTCCTTAGGTGGCAGATGCTGATCGGACTTACCATCAAAATATTGATTATAGTAGATCCTCCAAGAATGATTAGCAGGAAGAAATCGCCGATGACCCATGAACATATTTTCTATCCGTGCTTTAAATGCAAAGAGGATGCATCCCTATTGTATATTGGACATCTAAGATATCCTTTGGTGCTCCATCCAGAAAAATTTTCATATGTCAGAAAATCATTTATGGTCCATAGAATCGAAGCATGCAACTTAAAATTACTTTAACTCACGGAATCATATATCTATACCCTATTTTTTCATAACTCCTTCAGATCATCAATTAAAGGTCATAGATATACATCAATTTCATTACTTGATGCTTTCGGATCCAGAATCAACAGTGATATAAAAATAAATGATTCTTTCATGCACTTTCAAGATGACACATTACATACAACTAGCATCACAGGCCATATGCTGTAAGAGATACTCAGATTGCCAAAGGGATTAAATCCATCTGTCGCTAGACCAAGCCGGATATTGTGCGGGTCACTCGCAAAGTGCGGATGCTTTGCATCGAAGTTTTCTACACTAAAGAGTCAGTCAGGTGGCTAAGTATGTTCTCCTTCGGAACCCGCTGCTCATAATGCCATCGCATTTCTTCAGCTGTCATTGTGGACATATACAACCTTTGAAGAAATTAATGAAAAATATCTCAAAATCTTTTGAGGTATTTTCTTTGCTTTCCTAATATAAGTTTTTTATCTATGCTCACCGTATTTTGGACATTCAGTTGCTTGTTCGTTATCCTTATGAAATAATATGCAATCATTTTTGCAGGCATGTATAGGAGTAAAGCCAAGTCCCATTTTTCGCATGTATATTTTTGCTTCAGAATATGATTTTGTAAGTCTCTCTCCATCGGGCAGAGCTGTTTTAATCAATGTTAAAATTTGGTCAAATGACTTCTGACTTTATTGTTTCATGATTTTAATATGAAGTAATTTTATTAAAAACTCTAATTTGAAAAATTTTGTACAATTTGGATAGAGTGGCTCTCATGAATCCCTTACAAGCTTTGCAAACTGTTCAGAAGTCCCTTCTACCTCAAGCCAGATATTATGTTCATGATCAAAATTGCTTTCAGATGCAGCAGGATTCATGCATATATTTGAACAAGCATCTTGATGTAAATCATCTAACAATTTTCCAATACCATTATGTTCGATAGGTCCAATAGCATCACTATCATCTTCAGTATCATCATCGTCACGCACCACTTCATTTGGATCACCCTCTCCATGCCATATCTAACAAGTATACTTTTTATCCATACCATATTATAGCAGATGCTCCTCAACAAGTGTTATGTGATGATATACCATATTGACATATCTTTTACATGGACACTTTATCCGACTAGCACTGTCAGTCTTATGTCGTGCAAAGTCAATAAAATCTTGAATTTTTTTCGATATTCAGACAAAAAAATACCTGTAGCATTCATCCAACTTTTGTTGATATTCATCTAACAACAAACACAAAATCATTAACAACCAAAAAAAAGTTCAGTGGTATTCTGGATCCCGATCCGAATTTCGGACTGAATCGCATTTCGAATTCCAACCAAAATCCCTACCCAGATCCAGATCTGGATCACTTGATACAAAATAACATATATTAAAAAATATATGCAAACGGAACATTAACACAAAAAATGTGTTACATCAACTTAATAAAATAAAAATGCATGATCCTATCCTTTTCAAATCATTACTAACAGGTGTGGTCCTATCCCTTTCAAAAAAATAATAATCTCATTATTGTTATTAGTAGATATTTCATCTCATTTTTGTAGAAATTTCAGCAGCATCTCTCCATGGTTCTGCAAGAATACGATGTGGATATGCTGCCTATGCACCCTATCCACCATATATCCAGAGAATAATGGATAGATAACTACTGAATACCATATAATGAAATGAAATATCAACTATTAACAACAATAATATTATTATTTTTTCAAAAAATCCGAATACGGGATATTCAAGTTTTGATCTTGATGAAGATTGAAACTTGAACGAAAATCTATGACTCAATGTAATTTAAGTACTATCTTTGAATGTGCATTCGAAGATGGATTTCTAATTTATCAAAAAAGAATAACTTCATATTGAAATTTCTTCATCAAAAATTTCAATAGAGTTTTCACTAAAATAAAAATATTTTTTTTATTTATAATTTCAGCAGTATACAAAACAGCACATAAAATAATTTAATTGTAACAAGTAACAGCAATATGCATTGTGTTAGTAAAAAATAATTAATTAAATAATTAAATAATTTTATTGGTAACACTAAAAAATAATATGCAATGATTATAATAATTTCAGCTCGACCCGACTAGACCCAGCCCGGAACCGACCCGACCCCGACTCGTCCCGACCCCGACCAGTCCCGGCCCCACCGACCTGTCGGACCACCCTGGTCCCATCCCCAGACCCATCCTCGAAGGCCTCAGCCCGACCTGAAACTGACTTGACCCAGACCTGACCTCGGCCCGACCCAGACCTGACCACGGCCTGACCTGGAACTGACCCGACCTGGCCTGAACCTGACTCGACCTGACCCACCCCACCCCGGCCCGGTCCGGCCTGGCCCTAACCCGACCTACCCAATCTCAGCCCCATCCCTGGACCCTTTCCCAAAGGCCCCGACCCGACCCAGAACTGACCCGGCTTGAACCCTACCAGACCCAACCCACCCCATCCCGGCCCGACCCACCCCAGCCCGGCCCGAACTGGAACCGACCTGACCTGACCCACCCCAACTCCACCTGACTCTTCCCAGCCCGACCCGACCCGCACCAACCCGGCCCTGCCCAGCCTGACCTGAAAATGACCAGGTCCGGCCCGGCCCCGTCACGAACTCGGCTCAATCACAACCCAGCTCGACCCAAAAATGATCAGGCTAGCTCGGCCCCATCACGGACCTGGCCCAGCTCGAACCAGCCCAGACCCGAACTCGGACCCAGACTCGACCCGACCATGGCCACGGCCCGGCTCAGACCTGACCTGGCCCGACCCGACCTGGCCTCGGCCTAGACCCGGCCCGACCCCATAGGCCCCCATCTCTGGCCCGCCAACACCATACTGCCATCCCCGTCCCCAGCCCTGACCCATCAGACCCAGCCCGCAGTTCCCACAACCTCGACCAGTAGGCCCTACGACCCCTGTCCATAGGCCCCGGCCCACCGTCCTCATCCCCGACCCCTACCCGTCGGACCCATCCCAGGCCCCGGGCCACCGGACTCAGCCCGCAGGCCCCAGCCCAGGTGCACCATCCCCGACCTCGGCCTCAGCCCACCAGCCCCTTCACCATCTCGATCCCCATCCTCGTCCCCATCCCCGGCCTGAACCACCCCCCAAAAAAAGAAAAAAAAGTAATAAAACTCACCTCGACGGCAGTGCTGGCGATGGCTTTGTGGACGGCGATGGTGACAGTGGAGGGAATGGTGACGGCGACAGCGAACGACGACGACAGTCGAACAGGGGGAGAGACGCGAGACGTCGAGTGGGGAGCGCGAGAGAATGCTGAGTGAGGGTGGGGGGCAATGAGGAAGAAAATGGATTTCAGATGGGACATGATGGGACGTGGGGTATTAGCAACAAAAATTTTTATTGCTAATAATTAATTTTCATCATCATTAATTTAAATAAAAAAATAAATTTATGATGAAAATAAAATTTTTCATTGTGAATAAGTTTATTAGCAATGAAAAAAACTTTCATCGCTAATAGTTCCCACCAAAAAAAAATATCTCATTGGAAAAAATTTTTCCTTTGAAAAATATTATTTACGATGAAAATATAGGATTTTGTCGCTAATAGTCTCCGCCAAAAATTTCTCGATAAAAAAGTTTTATTTATGATGATTATTTTCGTTGCTAATTATGTTATTAGCGACAAAAATTATCTTCTGTCGCTAATAATTACTAAAAAAGAATTTCTCATTGATAAGTTTTTTATAAGTAATTATATGATGCTCACATGATAAAATTTTTTTAGATCCAATTGATAAGATAGACGGCAGGACCACATTGATTCACTGAAAGTGAGTTCAAGGATTTGACTGCAAACTTTTTAACTTAGGGCTTCATGCGAAAAATGATGATATTTGAGAGGTCAAAAAAATACCTTTCTTCTTTCTTCTCTGATGTTGTTGTTTAGAAAGTATGTGACCAAGTTCATCCGGCCCTCTTTCATGGCCTACACAGTTGGGACCATATCTATCTTTAAATTTTCATAGAATGTTAATACTTCTGTAGCTTGTTTCTTAGGTATCACATATTTTGTCCTACTTATTTAGATTTTGTAGAACTTGTATTATGTTTAGGTTTAATGAGAACTACATAAAAAATGAGCTAAATTTGGGCATGATCCTGTCTAAGAGACTCAATGAAACCATCAGCAAATAGAATCAGGCCTCTTTAGCACCAGAGCCTAGATATGGAGTGCAAAATTTTCTCTTGATCTACTACCATATCATCCTTTTTATTTTTTTTTCTTTTGTTTATTAACTAAAATGGATGGAAGACCAATCAAAATCGGGCAGAAGCATGATTCAAACTAGGGGTGTCAATGGGTCAAATTGTGTTTGGTTTACATGCAGGTTGAAGTAGGTTCGACCCATACTCCACATATACTTTTCCTTCATCCATATCTGCTCATCAATCTTTCTAAATTTTTATTCATTACTTATGTGTATAACTAAGAAATAAAACAAAATGAGATTTTCAAAGATCACAAGCAATAAAATCAAGATTTTTCTTTAAATATGTCATTATAAATATAATAAACATAAAATTTAGTATATATGATAATTATGAACTAACTAACGATAAAACTAGATAAAATGCAGTCACATATTCTAAAATATCTTGGTCCAGTCTATCCATCATTCATGTAAAATTTTAATTTTAATATTTACTATTTTTTATAAGTTATTTATAATTTTTTTATGATAAAAATTTCTATTATTTTTTTTTCAAATTATATCTGGCATTTTAAGTATGATTCCAATAATTTTTTTATATTACTACATATTCATCTTAATATTTTACATACTTTTATTTTACAAAAATATTTTTTTTTAAAACTATCTTATATTTTTTATAAATATAAAAATTTTATTATAATATATATGCTTCAATAGAAAAGTTTTTTAAAATTTTCAAAATTTTTAAAGCATTAGCGATGAAATTTTTCAATATTAAAAACTATTTTAATGATGAAAAATTCTTTTATCGTTGCTAATAATTTAGTTTTTAAAATTTAAAATTTTTTATTTTTTAAATATTTATGATGAAAGATATACGTCGTAAATAAGTAATGATTTATGATGGTAATTTGATTTAGTGTCGTAAATAGTTGATTATTTATGATAAATAATTTTTATCATTGCGATGGAATATACGTTTTCATTGTAAATAAATAATATTAGCGATGAAACATATTTTGTCATAAATATTTTGTAATTTTGTAATTTTTATTTTTTTTAATTATTTGTAAAAAAATTACTTATTGGCGATGAAAATTTTTCTTAAGTCACGAATACCTTACTTTTTAAATTTTTAAATTTTTTTTATTTCTTAAGTATTAGCGATGAAAAATTTTATTGTAAATGGTTGATAATTTGTGATGAAAAAAGAACTTTTCATCGTAAATATTTTAATTATCTACGACATTACTTTTTTCATCATAAATAATCTATATATTTTAAAATTTTAAATTATCTAACTTTTTAAAGTATTAACAATGAAAATTTTTATCATTAATAATCATTATTTACGACATAACTTATATTTTTATCATAAATAATTAAATTATTTGCGACTGAGACTTACATCACAAATAATCAAAAGTATTTAATTTTTTATTTTTCTTCAAATATTAGTGATGAAAATTTTTAATCATAAATAAGAATAATTAGCGATGGAACCAAACTTTTTATTGTAAAAAATTTAACTATTACTGATGAAAGATTTATCATTGCTAATATTTGGATATTTATAATTAATTTTTTTTATTTATGATGAAAATATTTATCAGAATTAAGCTTTTTATTACGATGAAACTCTTTTTTTATCACTAATATTTTTTATTTATGATAAAAATTTATAATCATCATAAATATTTTTTTATTATCAATGAAAATTTTTTTGCATTGTTGATATGATTATTTACGATGTTAATTGTTGGTGCAAAATCCCGCTTGCGCTGGAGAAGCTGGAGTTGCGGTCTCCGTCGGGACCTGCAAAAGAAGTCTAAACCGGAGGTGGGGTTGCTCCGGCAAGACCCTCCGACGCTCAAGTCAGTTCTCTGCCTTAACAAGAATGGAGTGCTCGAATGAAAATTTTAGCAGAGTTTCTAGGTAAAAACAAGAGCTTATAGAATAACGTATCTGGGGTCCCCTTTTTATAGGTGGAGGGAGCAACAGACTGATAGTGATGTTCGTAACCATCTGGCAGTGGGCTACCCAAGGTCAGGAGGAGTTTATCATGAAGAGCAATGGGGTGGAGTCGTGGCTGTCATCATGGCTCGCCACGTGGAATCAGTTGCGAGGAGTGGAGCGGCGTCCATTGTCGTGACTCGCCAGGGAGTGGTGGAACCGTACGGGATCCACCGTAGGGAGGGAAGCAGAATCGTGGCCGTTAGTACGGCCTGCCAGGGAGTGATGGAGCCACGTGGAATCCATCGCAGGAGGTGGAGCAGGGTCGTGGCCATTATTGTGGCCTGCCAGGGAGTGATGGAGCCGCGTGGAATCCGTCGCAGGAGGTGGAGCAGGGTCGTGGCCATTATTGTGGCCTGCCAAGGGGTCCAGGCCTATCGGCAGGAGTTCGGTTGGGGTGTCTGACGGAGAGGGGTGGCTAGCTACCTGTCTAAGAGGAGCTTGGAGTACGGCTCTCGCAGGAGCCCGAATGGAGTCTTCTTTCAGTTGAAGTCGGGGATGAGATCCGGCTCCCGTAGGAGCTCGGGTGAAGTCTACCTGCAATCATAATCAGGGGTGAAGTCTGGCTCCCGTGGGAGTCCGGACGAAGTTTTCCTTTAATTAGAGTCAGGGACGAAGTCCGGCTCCCATAGGAGTCCGAACGAAGTTTACCAGCAATCGGGGCCGAGGACGGAGCCCGGCTCCCGTAGGAGTCCGGGTGAAGCCTTTCCATAGTCGAAGTTGGGGGCGAGACCCGGCTCTCGTAGGAGTCTGGGCGAAGCCTACCTATAATCACAGTCAGGGATGAAGTCCGGCTCCCGTAGGAGTCTGGACGAAGTTTACCTGTAAGTGAAGTCACGGGCGAAGCTCGGCTCCCGTAGGAGTCCAGGTGAAGCCTTCCAGCAGTTGAGGTTGGGGACAAAGTTCGGCTCCCATAGGAGTCCGGATGAAGTCTGCCTGCAGCTGGAGTCAGAGATGAGATCTGGCTCCCGTAGGAGTCCGGTCGAAGTCCACCTGCAATCAAGGTCAGGGACGAAGTCCGGCTCCCGTAGGAGTCCGGACGGAGTTTACCTGTAAGTGTAGTCGCGGGCGAAGCTCGACTCCCGTAGGAGTCCGGATGAAGCCTTTCAGCAGTTGAGGTTGGGGATGAAGTCCGACTCCCGTAGGAATTCGGATGGAGTCTTTCCGTAGCCAGAGCTGGGGATAGAGCCCGGCTCCCATAGGAGTCCGGGTGAAGCCCACCTGCAATCGAGGTCAGGAACAAAGTTTGGCTCCAGTAGGAGTCTGGACGGAGTTTACCTGTAAGTGAAGTCACGGGCGGAGCTCGGCTCCCGTAGGAGTCCGGGTGAAGCCTTTCAGTAGTTGAGGTTGGGGATGAAGTTCGGCTCCCGTAGGAGTCCGAACGAGGTCTGCCTGTGGCTGGAGTCGGAGACGAGATCTGGCTCCCGTAGGAGTCTGGACGTCGCGAAGAATCCGATCGGTGCTGGCGGGGTCCTGCTCATCGACAAAACTTGAGAGTGTGGCGGAGGCTCGGCCGTCTGGGAGGTTTGAAGAGACGTTGCCGGAGGTCGAAAGTCAGTTGGATCCCCGGAGGGTCACTCCCATCATGAACTTCAGCTGGGGGATATTTTATACCCAACACCAGTCCCCCTACATTCGAGTTCGAATTTCGAATGAAGGAAGTACAAAAAGATTGTCGCAGTCGAAGTTCTTCCCTCGACGTCCGCACGCGATCGTCCTCAGATATGTTGGCATTTAATGCACGCATGCTGGAGCCTTTTTCTGATTAGGGTGACCCGAAGAGTCTTTTCGGAACTCTCATCGGGACGTGATCCCAAGCATCGTGCCATGAAAATTTACGAACGGTCAACCCCAGGTCGCGGTGAGTGGGACACGCGGGACACGTGGTGGGCACTGGCTGGCCTAGGGACACCTGCCACCATAACTATGCCAGGCCCCGTTGCCTATTTAAGCCCCCACCTTTCCTCCAGGGGCTTCACGATATCCTTCTTTCGCCTGAGAGCTTAGCCACTCAGCCACTCCATCGGTGCCCCTTCCGACTCCGAGCATCTTCCGCGTCGGTCTTTGCCATCTCCGCCAGCTTTCCGCCGCTTCCGGTCCCCCGAGTCTCTCCAAGGGGTTCCCCCACTGGGGCCTCTGCCCCGGAGGCCAATCTCAAGATGATGTCACAGACTAAGAGGAGTGCAAGGAGGAGAACAGCAGTTTGCGAGTTCTCCGATTGTCAAGCCGCTGCCGAGGGTTCCCACCGCTTTAACTGGGGCTCAAGGGAAAATTCCTTCAACAACATGGGTTTAATAACGGGGACAACCGGTGAAGACGTTCCGCCTGAGAACTTCGGAGTAGCCGAACGGGGTGACACCGGTCAAGGGGGCAGAGCCTTCGTCACAAGCCGTGGTGGGATCCTTGATGCCGTCGGGGTCGAGGGACCAGAAGTGGTCGGCACCGACGGTGGGGCAGCAGAACTTGCTGCGGGGATGGTGGAAGTAGCGCATGCCGACCTTACCAGAACACCTAGGACGGTGGTTGTCATGGAGCGCATGGCGGTGGCGTATGTCTTCGGTGCCACCGCTGCCTCCAGAGTAATTTCGGTTCTTCTTGAAACAGGTCGTCGTCGCCGCTACCGTTGCCCTTGCTGCCCCCTGGAATCTATCCCATCCTTTCCCCCCTAGGGTTGGGGTTTCGGAGGTGGAGTGGAACGAGGTGGGGGGCGAGAGCCGAGAGGCTTGTCACACGTGCTGGAAAATGCTGCTGGGAAGGATGGAACCGGGAAGAGAAGTCTACAGCTCAAAGTAGCCTCCGGTGTATCCCTTTCGAGTCTTGTAATAATGTTTTCTTTTTCTGGCCCTCTGGGTCTTGTAACGTATATCGAGAAATGAGGAGATTTTGTTACTTCGTTTGTGCTTTGCGTCGAACCATTGTCTGTCGAACTTCCTTTCTTTACCATTGTTGTGGTTGTATTCCCTTCTCTTTACTTCTCTTCTTCTTTCTGTCTTTTCTCTTCTCTTTTTTTTTTTTTTGACATCGTCCATAGGTTGCCGGTAGTGGTCACGTCGGCTCGTCTTTCAGTTGTCCTTCTCCTTCAACTAATGGCTCTGTAATGTATATTGGATGAATAATATGAGAAGGGAAATTTCTGCTACCTCTTATACTCATATGTTGAATTGTCGCTTGTTGAGCTTCTTTTCGACCTTCGCATCGTTCGGAGGTACCCGATTGCCATCGTATCGACCCATCCTTTTCGTCCATGGCCGCAGATTTGTCCGGGGCCACTCGGGTTTGGTGCCCCCCATCAGGGCTCGGGCTCGGAGGTCTGATCTTTCGTCACCCCGAGGAAGTCTCATCTCGGGCTCGTGCTGGGAGCTTCCTTGAGAGCTGGGGTCCTTGATAAGAACCCCAATCCTTGCTGAGACGGGGTTCTCTACGTCTTCGACGCTGTTTATTTTCCATTCGTCACTGACGTGGTCCATCGCCTTCCTTTTTCTTTTTCATTTGAAATTTTTCCTCCGCTCTTGGTGGGGCTACGGGAGTTCGGCTCCCGTAAGTGAAGTCGGGGTGAAGTCCGACTCTCGTGGGAGTTCGGACGGAGTTTACCTGTGATTGAAGTTAGAGGCGAGATCTGGCTTCCGAACGGAACTTACCAGCGGTCGAAGATGGGGATGAGGTTCCGGCTCCCGTAAGAGTCCGGAAGGAGTTTGCCTGTAGCTGGAGTCAGAGGCGAGATCTGACTCCCGTAGGAGTCCGGTCGAAGTCCACCTGCAATCAAGGTCAGAGACGAAGTCCGGCTCCCGTAAAAGTCCAGACGGAGTTTATTTGTAAGTGAAGTCGCGGGCGAAGCTCGGCTCCAATAGGAGTCCGGGTGAAGCCTTCCAGCAGTTGAGGTTGGGGACGAAGTTTGGCTCCCGTAGGAATCCGGACGGAGTCTTCCCGTAGTCGGAGCTGGGGACAGAGCCCGGCTCCCATAGGAGTCCGGGCGAAGCCCACCTGCAATCGAGGTCAGGGACAAAGTCCGGCTCCCGTAGGAGTCCGGATGGAGTTTACCTGTAAGTGAAGTCGCGGGCGGAGCTCGGCTCCCGTAGGAGTCTGGGTGAAGCCTTTCAGTAGTTGAGGTTGAGGCGGAGTCCGGCCCCCGTGGGAGTCCAGACGGAGTTTACCGACGGCCGAAGCCGGGGATGAAGTCCGGCTCCTGTAGGAGTCCGGACGGAGTCTTATTGTGAAGGGGCCAATGGGGAAGGTCCCCCCCTTTTTCTCTTATGGTCTTGAACGACCAGACTTTAATTGATGCCGGGACGAGGTTCTTTTCCTATTTCTGTCGTAACAGGTTTCAGCTCTGGTTAGGACGAGGTCTTTCTCTTGTCTCTAACACGACCGTAGGCGTACATATGGGCGTTGCTGGGCCCTTCCCCCCTTCCGACCTAAAGAGAACCGGGCCTTCGACTTTGTTCGAGTTAGGGCGAGGTTCTCCTCTTGTCCCTAATAGGACTGTGGGGGTGCATATGGGTGTTGCAGGGTCTCTCCCCCCATCCGGTCTAAAGAGAACCGGGCCTTCGACTTTGCTCAAGTTAGGACGAGGTTCTCCTCCTGTCCCTAACAAGGCTGCGGGGGCGCATATGGGCATTGCAGGGCCTCTCCCCCCATCCGATCTAAAGAGAATCGGGCCTTCGACTTTGCTCAAGTTAGGGCGAGGTTCTCCTTCTGTCCCTAACAGGGCTGTGGGGGCGCATATGGGCGTTGCCGGGCTTCTCCCCCATCCGGTCTAAAGAGAACCGGGCCTTCGACTTTGCTCAAGTTAGGGCGAGATTCTCCTCCTGTCCCTAACAGGGCTGTGGGGGCGCAAATGGGCGTTGCAGGACCTCTCCCCCCATCCGATCTAAAGAGAACCGAGCCTTCGACTTTGCTCAAGTTAGGGCGAGGTTCTCTTCCTGTCCCTAACAGGGCTGTGGGGGCGCATATGGGCATTGCAGGGCCTCTCCCCCCATCCGATCTAAAGAGAACCGGGCCTTCGACTTTGTCGAGACGAGGTTCCCCTCTTGCTTCTGATACAATTTGTTTGGACTGTCCTGTCGATGCAAGATAGTGCCAAAGAGGGGAGACATGTAGATATACAACTTTTAATTAAAATAAAGTTATTGGTAGTACATCCGTAAGTTTTTTGAGCTCCATGGTTGTGGGAGGTCGGCTCCTCCGAGCTCCTTAAGATAATAAGTTTCGGGCCGGACTACTTCTTTGACCTCATACGGGCCTTCTTAGTTTGGGGCGAGCTTCCCTCGATCCTGAGGTTGCGAGACAGCGGCTCATCGAAGCACTAGATCTCCTGCTCTAAAGGCTTTGTTCTTGACCCGGGAGTTGTAATAGCGAGCGACTTTCTGTCTGTAGGCTGCCATTCGAACCTGAGCTACCTCCCGCCTTTCTTCAAGCAGGTCGAGGTTGGCTTTAAGACTTTGCGAATTTTGATGTTTGTCGAATGCCACGACTCGTGCCGATGGGAGTTTAAGTTCAATTGGGATGATGGCCTCCGTACCGAAGGCTAAAGCAAAGGGGGTCTCCCCTGTGGACAGTCTTTGGGTAGTTCGATACGCCCATAACACATGATAAAGTTCGTCCGCCCAAGTTCCCTTCGCCTTTTCGAGCCTTGTCTTAATCCCCTGCAGAAGGGTTCTGTTAGTCACCTCAGCTTCGCCGTTCACCTGAGGATGGGCTACTGATGTGAAGTTGTGAGAGATGTTTAGATCTTCACAGAATTCGACGAATTTTGCTCCCGTGAATTGCCGCCCATTATCAGTGATTAGGGTCCTAGGCAGATCGAACCTGCACACGATCGACTTCCAGACGAAATCTTGTACTTTTGCTTCTATGATTTTTGCTAGCGGTTCAGCTTCAACCCATTTGGTGAAGTAGTCGATCGCTACAAGGAGGAACTTCCTCTGCCCCGACGCCATGGGAAAGGGGCCAAGGATGTCCATCTCCCATTGCGCAAAAGGCCATGGGGCACTCAAGGGTGTAAGCTCGGTGGCGGGCTGTCTCTGGATATTGGCATATCTTTGACATCGATCATACTTTCTGACATATTCAATCGAATCATGATGCATTGTCGGCCAGTAATATCTTTGGCGGAGCAACTTATGGGATAAAGATCTAGCCCCCAAATGGTTTCCGCAGATTCCTTCATGCACCTCCCACAAGGCGTAGTCAGCTTCTGAAGGCCGGAGACATTTCAAAAGGGGCAAAGAGTATGATCTCTTGTACAACTTGCCCTCATAAAGGATGTATCGGGAGGCTTGATTTCTGAGCTTCCGAGCCTCTTTTGCATCCTGGGGGAGAACCCCATCTCTGAGATAGGTTATCAGTGGATCGACCCAGCTGGGCTCGTGGTCAATTTCCATCACGGGCCATGATTCTTCTATACTCGGGTACTTTAGAACTTCAAAAAGAATGCCTTTGGGCAATTCGGTCGGAGCCAACGTTGCCAGCTTGGAGAGAAGGTCAGCCCTGGTATTTTCCAACCTCGGAATCTGTCTGATGTTGAAGCTGCTGAAGGCGGGGACAAGCTCCTTTACCCTTTCAAGGTATTTAGCCATGCTGTCCTCCCGTGCTTCTTAATTTTTGTTGACTTGTCCCACTACTAGTTGAGAGTTGCTGTGGACCCGGAGCCGATCTATTCCCAGCTCTTTGACGATCCTCAGTCCTACGATCAGAGCTTCATATTCTGCTCCATTGTTCGTTGCGGGGAACTCAAAATGCAGAGCATACTCCATGACGATTCCCTCCGGACTGATCAAGATCAGGCCCGCACCTGCACCTGACATGTTGGAAGACCCGTCCACATAGAGGGCCCAAAAGCGATCAGAGGGATCCGCTTCTTCTTTGGGGGAGTTCGGTCGGGGCTTCGGGCTGTCAATTTCGCTTTGTTCAGGTTTGGCCTCCTCTGGGATAGTACACTCCACTATGAAATCTGCCAA
Source organism: Elaeis guineensis (assembly GCF_000442705.2). Taxonomy (NCBI): domain Eukaryota; kingdom Viridiplantae; phylum Streptophyta; class Magnoliopsida; order Arecales; family Arecaceae; genus Elaeis; species Elaeis guineensis. Next base: position 78,130,023 of record NC_026004.2, on the reverse strand, counting down.
TATTTGGGCTTTCACTGTAGGCCTGGGTCGATAGTTGATGTCGAATTCTGTAAGCTCGATCGCCCATTTTGCCATCCTCCCGGAGGCGTCCGCTCGGTGCAAAATCGCCTTGATCGGTTGGTCGGTGAGCAGCGTTACGGTGTGCCGTTGAAAGTAGGGTCGGAGCCTCCGGGCTGCAATCAACAAGGTGTAAGTTAGTTTTTCTAATTTGATATACCTGGTCTCGGCTTCTCTCAACGTGCGACTGACGTAGTAGATCGGCTGTTGGACTTTCGCTTCTTCTTTGACAAGGACAGCCGCGAGAGCCATGGGAGAGACCGCCAAGTATAAAAACAGTTCCTCCCCAGGCTCCGACTTTGCCAACAGTGGGGGTGAGCCGAGGTAGCTCCTGAGTTCTTGGAACGCCTGTTGGCACTCAGAGGTCCAACAGAAGTTCTTCGGCTGCTTGAGGGTTTGAAAGAAGGGTAAGCACCGTTCGGCCAACCTTGCGATGAAGTGATTCAGGGCCGCTACCCTCCCTGTAAGGCGCTGAACCTCTTTTATCGATTTTGGGATGGCCATCTTCTGGATGGCGTAAATTTTTTCTGGATTGGCCTCAATCCCGTGCCCCGACACCATGAAGCCCAGGAACTTTTCCGAGGTTACTCCGAAAGCGCATTTAGTCAAGTTCAGCTTCATTCTATATTTTTGGAGAGCGTCGAAGGTCTCCTCGAGGTCGGCGACGTGGTCCATGGAAGATTTACTTTTTACGAGCATGTCGTCCATGTAGACCTCCATATTGCGGCCGATCTGCTCCTTGAAGATTTTATTCACCAACCGCTGGTAGGTTGCACCTGCATTTTTGAGGCTGAAAGGCATGACCCTGTAACAGTAAAGGCCACGGTTAGTAATGAAAGCAGTCTTTTCTTCATCTTTCGGTGCCATCCTGATTTGATTATAGCCGGAGAATGCATCCATGAAGGTGAGGAGCTCATGGCCCGAGGTCGCATCCACCAGTTGATCGATTCTGGGAAGGGGGTAGCTGTCCTTTGGGCAGGCCTTATTCAGCTTTTTGAAGTCTATACACATCCTCCACTTGCCATTTGCTTTTTTGACTAGGACAACGTTGGAAATCCAATCAGGATAATTGACTTCCCTAATGAATCCGACTTTAAGGAGCTTGTCCACTTCCTCGGCTATCGCCTTCTGCCTCTCTGGCGTATGACCTCAAATTTATTTTTTCATCGGTCGATGCTTTGGATCGACGGCCAGGCGGTGCTCCACGACTTTCGTGTCAATCCCCGACATGTCTGATGGAACCCAAGCGAAAACATCCGTATTCTTTCATAGAAAATCGATGAGACACGTCCGCACCTCCTCCCCCAGGTTGGAGCCGATCATCGCTACATGCTCCGCATTCCCATCGTTCAAAGGGATCGGTACCGGATCTTCAATTGGAACGCCCCTCTCTTCAGTGAGGTCGTCGCGAGCATCCAGTCCATCGACTGGACATGGGTCAGATTGGTCGCTTCTTTGCAAGGCTATGTTGTAGCAGTGTCTGGCCAGGGCTTGGTCTCCTCGGATCTCTCTGATCCCCTAGTTAGTGGAGAATTTCAACTTCAAATGGTAGGTTGATACGATGGCTCAGAGAGCATTGAGGCCAGGTCGGTCGAGGATTGCGTTGTAGGCTGACGGCGCCTTCACCACCAAAAAATTCACCAGAGCCCTGGATTGCCTTGGATATCGACCTGCGGCCACAATCAAAGTTATTATTCCCTCTGTCGGAATAGCGTCGTCGGTAAACCCTACCAGAGGGGAGCTAATCGGCCTCAAATGGCTGTCAAGGATGGACATTCTTGAAAAGGCATCGTAGAACAAAATGTCGGTCGAACTTCCATTGTTGACAAGAATGTGGCGAACGTCGTAATTTGCTATATTCAAAGAAACTACAACTGTGTCGTTATGAGGGAATTGAACTCCCTGAGCGTCTTCTTCAGTAAAGGTTATGGGCTCCTCAATCTTTTGTCGCTTGGGGGGCATGACCAGTACGTTGGTTGCTTCCTGTCGTGATCCTCCTGAGATGGTGTTGGCGAAATCCATCGGAGGGCGATTGTCTGACCACTCCATGCCGGCGACCATTGCCGGAGGATGTGGGACCCGGGAAACTAAAGGCGAGACCAGAGCTTGAGATCTGGCTGCAAAGGCCGTGGATCGCCGTGTGGATGCCTTACGGGGAGGCATCGGGCGAAGACCAAGTGGAGGAAGGAGGGGAGGGCACCGAAAAAGATGCCCGGGGGCAATCTCATCGAGCGCTCCTTTAAGAACAAGGGTACTGCGAAAGTTCAGGACCCTTTCTCTAGCGCCAATCCTGTTGGTGCAAAAATCTGCTTGCACCGGAGAAGCTAGAGTTGCGATCGCCGCCGGGACCTGCAAAAAAAGTCTAAACCGGAGGTGGGGTTGCTCCGGTAAGACCCTCCGACGCTCAAGTCAGTTCTCTGCCTCAACAAGAATGGAGTGCTCGAATAGAAATTTTAGCAGAGTTTCTAGGTAAAAATAAGAGCTTATAGAATAACGTATCTGGGGTCTCCTTTTTATAGGCGGAGGGAGCAACAGACTGATAGTGATGTTTGTAACCGTCTGGCAGTGGGCTGCCCAAGATTAGGAGGAGTTTATCATGAAGAGTAATGGGGTGGAGTCGTGGCTGTCATCATGGCTCGCCACGTGGAATCAGTTGCGGGGAGTAAAGTGGCGTCCGTTGTCGCGACTCGCAAGGGAGTGGTGGAACCGCACGGGATCCACCGCAGGGAGGGGAGCAGAATCGTGGCTGTTAGTACGGCCTGCCAGGGAGTGATGGAGCCGCGTGGAATCCGTCGCAGGAGGTAGAGCAGGATCGTGGCCATTATTGTGGCCTACCAGGGAGTGATGGAGCTACGTGGAATCTGTCGCAGGAGGTGGAGCAGGGTCGTGGCCATTATTGTGGCCTGCCAGGGGTCCAGGCCTATCGGCCGGAGTTCGGCTGGGGTGTCTGACGGAGAGAGGTAGCTAGCTACCCATCTAAGAGGAGCTTGGAGTACAGCTCTCACAGGAGCCCGGACGGAGTCTTCTTTCAGTTGAAGTCGGGGATGAGATCCGGCTCCCGTAGGAGCTCGGGCGAAGTCTACCTGCAATCATAATCAGGGGTGAAGTCCGGCTCCCGTGGGAGTCCAGATGAAGTTTTCCTTTAATTAGAGTCAGGGACGAAGTCCGGCTCCCGTAAGAGTTCGGATGAAGTTTACCAGCAATCGGGGTCGAGGACGGAGCCCGGCTCCCATAGGAGTCCGGGCGAAGCCTTTCCGTAGTCGAAGTTGGGGGTGAGACCCGGCTCTCGTAGGAGTCTGGACGAAGCCTACCTGTAATCATAGCCAGGGATGAAGTCCGACTCCCGTAGGAGTCCGGACGGAGTTTACCTGTAAGTGAAGTCACGGGCGAAGCTCGGCTCCCGTAGGAGTTCGGGTGAAGCCTTCCAGCAGTTGAGGTTGGGGACGAAGTTCGGCTCCCGTAGGAGTCCGGATGAAGCCTGCCTGCAGCTGGAGTCGGAGACGAGATCTGGCTCCCGTAGGAGTCCGATCGAAGTCCACCTGCAATCAAGGTCAGGGACAAAGTCCGGCTCCCGTAGGAGTCCGGACGGAGTTTACCTGTAAGTGAAGTCGCGGGCGAAGCTCGGCTCCTGTAGGAGTCCGGATGAAGCCTTTCAGCAGTTGAGGTTGGGGACGAAGTCCGGCTCCCGTAGGAATCCAGACGGAGTCTTCCCGTAGCCGAAGCTGGGGACGGAGCCCAGCTTCCATAGGAGTTCGGGCGAAGCCCACCTGCAATCGAGGTCAGGGACAAAGTCTGGCTCTCGTAGGAGTCTGGACGGAGTTTACCTGTAAGTGAAGTCGCGGGCGGAGCTCGGCTCCCGTAGGAGTCTGGGTGAAGCCTTTCAGTAGTTGAGGTTGGGGATGAAGTTCGGCTCCCGTAGGAGTCCGGACGAAGTCTGCCTGTGGCTGGAGTCGGAGATGAGATCTGGCTCCCGTAGGAGTCCGGACATCACGAAGAATCCGGTCGGTGCTGGCGGGGTCCTGCTCGTCGACAAAACTTGGGAGTGTGGCGGAGGCTCGGCCGTCTGGGAGGTTTGAAGAGACATTGTCGGAGATTGAAAGTCAGTTGGATCCCCAGAGGGTCACTCCCATCACGAACTTCGACTGGGGGGTATTTTATACCCAACATTAATATTTTTCATCGCAAATAAATTCATCACTAAAACTCTCTTTCTTTGTAGTTTAAGAAAAAGAAGAGATGGTGCCATGCATCTCTTTTGAAAATTTCAATGGGATGCCATCTCTTGGATTGGCGTGAGGAAGAGAGAGGGGCCCACTCTCTCTCTTGCATTGGTGTGGAAGGAGAGAGAGAGAGAGAGGGGCTACGCCCCCTCTCTTATGCATAAAAACCTAAAGGGGCACCAAGTGTTGGTGCCCCATCTACCTATCCTCTATTGCAAGGGGCACCCACTCAGTGTGCCTTATCTGACTGGGGTGCCTCATATGCTTGCAAAAAAAAAATGATATCTTACCAATTAAGTCTGATTTTAATAAAAAATAATCAGATTAAAAAGGTAGAAATCTTTATGAGATAAGGACTAATCTTTTAAAGTTAATTGATTCTTGATTTGGAATAAGAAGGGTCTATATAAAGAGACGGTCTCTTAGGTGGCATTTGGTGTATTACATAGATAATGTTGCTATGGTAATGTGATCACAGAGAGAATATGATTATTTGATAAAATTATAGAAAATCCTATATCACAATATTTGGTATGTGCAGTAATGTTGTTGTAAAATTACAGAAAATCCTACATTATAGTATTTGGTATACAATTTAGATTACATGAAATATAAGCTAATTTTTCTAGAGTACCCCCATCCTTGCTTATTGATTATTGTCTATTTTTTAGAGGGACAACTTAATGTTAAGACCGACCATTTTTTGTGACATCACCAATTATATTTTCTTTTCTATTTTCAGCAGTTGGGACTACTCATAATTTATTTTGATTTATTTTGATAAGGATATTTTGATTCTAAAGTTATCTTGTTGTAAGATTGTAGGATTGTAAAATTACATGTAATTATATAGCCACCTCTTCCTAAGCAATCAGATTATCTCTTTTTGAGGTAATGCTGCATTACATGTAATGCAGTATTATCTATGAAAGTAACGAAATAAATAGTATAATTTGATTACCTATTGTAAAATTATATGTAATCCTGTCAGGATTACATGCTACCAAATACCCCCTTAGGGTTTAATAAGAATAGAATTTTGAGAAATTAAAAAACTCCTCTCTTCTTCTCCACGCCACACCCTCTCCCCCTCTTCTCTTTCCTAGGCCCAAGGGTTGGGTGTTCTTATTCCATACGCCAAGAAGAAGAAGGGTCCTCTTCTACAGAAAGTAACAAGGAGAAGGAGGATGCAGTTCAAAGACTAAAGTTGCAGTCTAGATCATTTGCTGATCAAGGTTCAAAGAAACATAGATCTTTCTTGGAGAAGAAGGATCTACTATGAGAAGAAAGATTTAAGATTGATCCCGATGGATACTTGTAGAGGCCGAACACATGTGTGGCTTAAGGACATTCGAATCTGAGATCATCGGTAGCGATGAATTTCTACCCATGCAAATATATTGAGATTTGATCTTATCCTTATTTTAATTTTTAGATTATATGCATGTCTTTACTCTTAGGCTTGGGTAGGATGAGATGAGATCTAACGCATGTAGGGTTAAAGGGTTTAACCTGATTCATTTTTCGCTGCTCTCGAATAGATTTTTAAAATCTATGCATGCATCCTATCTGATTTTTTAACATGATGATCTTAATGGAAGATGGGTATTCGATACCAATCTGATTAGTTTTAGTCCAAGTGAGAGTTGTTAGAAAATATATCCTAAAGTCAATTATCTAGATTGTACATGATTGTACTTCATACATGTATATGAATTATAAAATGATAAATGTTATCTGATAGATTCATCAAAAAGAATACATCTTTCTAAATAAAACTAATATGTTATGATGAAGTCCTTAGAGCTACTTCCAAAATGATAAAGAAGAATTTATCATGTAGTTCTTAAATCCAGCTCGCGATCAAATGATACAATTGTTAGAAGAATGATAGTTGTATCGAGTGTAAGTCATTATGTGCCATATTAATTGATTGTCTTCTTAACCAAGACATATGATGACACGAATATGGCATATGGGTGATATGTAAGAGTATATTTTACTGAGTGTGACCACTTTTAGAGCACTTTGCTGTCAAGAGTTGCTCTAATGGGATATAGGTATATGTGTCCCTCTAACCTGAGACTACCTCAGTGACTTGCAAGCAACTCACTGTGCTTTGGTGATGGATTATTCGAATTTCTAATTTAGTGATAAAAAGTTTTTAGGTATAATCAAGTACTTGTGAAGTCTGAGTACGAGTCAAGATGGGATTGATCGCTCCATATAAAATTGAAGATGATGCATCACTGTATTTCAATTCAACAAAATTTTGGTCAAAGTAGTCTTAGTGAGAAGTCACAAAATTTTTTAGATTGAGACATAGTGTGGACCGCTCTTTTTGATCAGGTTGACAGTTTAACCCAAATCATCCTTGAGTGTCGAGAGTCAAAGGGATGAATTATACGATAACTATATCCACATAGGATTTAAAATATTACTGGACATACATTCAGCCTATTTGGATATTGGGTCACCATTGCTAGATGGTTACATCGATTGGTATAGAAATTATTTTTATGTTATCGATTTAGGTTCGAACCTATGGGGTCATACACATAGAAGTACCTATCTGATCAAATCACTGATCGACGATTATGAATCATTGAAGGTTTAATTATCAATGTGATTGATAATTAATCTATAAAGGTTGTAATAAATTATTTACTAATGGTTGATAAATTAAAAAAATAATTAATTAATAATTTAATTATTAATTAGCTCAGTTTAATTGGACAATGAGAATTGGATCAGATCTGATTGAATTGGATTCAGTTAGGTTTGCTTTGGATTGATTGGATGTAGCCCTATGAGATAACAGGGACTTGTTCCAATTGATCTTAGGAATGCAAATCAAATTTTGAGTTGAATAGGATTCAATTTAGTTTGATATAGGTATTGATTGGATCAAACCTTATTAGATAATAGGCTTGATTGGATCGAGCCCTATTATCAAATACTTTCCTAAAAATGTTAAAGAAAAATATCCAAGAATCAATCTCTGGATCAATGAGGTTTTAATCTAACTAATTCTCTAATTGGATTGGGGTCTAATTAATTTTATAATTGAGTTAGGACCTAATTAGTTAGTTTGTTATAACTAATTTCTAAATTAGTTAGGATTGAGTCCAAAAATTAGTTAGAATTTGATCAAGATTCCTAAGTCTTATTTGGAATAGGATTGAACCAATCTATAACCCATCTATTTAAGAGATCCCATGCCCCTCTTGTGTTTCAATGTGGAATCACCCACACCCATCCAATATGCAGTGCCCTCTCTTCTCTTGCTTGAAATAAGAGGCGTCCCTCCTTTCTCCATGTCAAAAAAAAAAAGAGGAGGGGTTGTCCAAGAGTTGGACACCCCATAACTCCACACGTGAAGCCCCTTTTCTCTTCCCTTTTTGGAAGAGATTTTGTGAGAGTTTGCTGCTGGTTTCAAGATATCAAAAAGAGGCTCCTCTGCTAGTTTTACAATAAAAAATTGGAGAAAAAAATTTTTCTCAATGAGAGAGAGAAGGAAGAAGAAGAGTCTTCTTTTTTGTGTGCAGCCTTGGAGAAGAAGTTCTTCTCTCAATTTTTTTTCATTTTTTTCTAATATAAAAATTAGATTGGATCTGATTTTTAATATAAAATTTAGAGAAGAAATACTAAAAAAATCTAGTTGGGTGTTTGGGGCTTCTTAGAGTTCTAAATAAAAAAAAAAGAGAGATAAAGAGAGAAGAATGGTTCTTCTCTTGGGTCTCTCTTTTATGTTCTTCTGGGGCTTAGGATTTCATATTATTTTTTACATAAAAAATTAGATTAGATCTAATTTTTATCATAAAAAATCAGAAAAAAAAAGTTCTTCTTAAAGGGTGTGAAAGGAAGAGAGAAAGGTTCTCTCTTGCACGTAGAAGAATTGAGAAGAAAGGATTCTTCTTTTGATCTCTATCATAGAGATTTGATGCATGATTCCAAAAAAAAAAGAGAAGATCTCCTTGTTCTTCATCTTCTTCATATTTCTCTAAGATCAGCCAAGAGCATGGTGTCTTCACGAGCTAGCACTACCGATGAGACCGATCAACACAAGAACTTTATGTGGATACCTATACAGATCGAACGCATGTGCGGCTGCTGAGCATCATGAAGAACTAACTATCATGAATTTTAGATGTGGTAATTTACTATCCATACTTAGGTATGAAGTTTTGAACTCAATTCATATTTAGACATGATCTAAATATAATTTAGATATGATCTGATTTGATATAAATATGATCTATGTTTGCTAAATTTTAGATTTCAGATTTATATACATACATATTAGTTTATGTCATAATTTCTGTATGATAGTTTTAGATTTGATCTATGCATGCATTGTAGATTAAATTATTTAATCTATATATATTTCGCTATAAAATTTTAAAAATACATGCATAAAACCACCACGCTTCCTTTCATAATCCCTATTGGTAAGATCAAAAGCCAATGCACCATCTCCATTGGCAGGATTGAAAATCAAGGCATAACCCCCATTGATAGGATAGAAAACCAACATATAATCTCCATTTGTAGGATCAAAAATTAACGTATAACCTTCATCAACAGGGTCAGAACATAGTTAGACTAAGAGCATAAAATCTGATCTATATCAAATACTTTTACAAAATAATTTATAAATTTCTTAATTTCATTAAATATATACATGATCAATAAATCATCTTATTTCAGAAATCACTTTTCATTCAAGATACAGTTTCATAAATCATGCATAAACCAATGACTAATTATTTACTTTCAAAATAAATTATGAAATATCTTAAGAAGATAGTTTATTGCTTATCTTTCGTAGCAACTAAACGAATAGATCGATTAACCTTGAGAAGATTCTACAAAGCCTATTATTCAAATTTATATTTTTATATTAATTTTAATTCATAACTAAATCAAAATAAAATTTTAAATCAAAATCCTCACTTAAGATCAAACTAAAAATTGGGTGTATTTTTCAAATTAGATTTCTAGGGTAAGATCAAACTAATCATAGAAGGTGGATCTCCAATTTCACAAATCCAAGAAAAGAGAAAAAAATATTGAAGAGAGAGAAACAATCTAGAGAGAAAAGATAGAGAGAAAATAGAGAGAGAAAGATGGGATTCAAATTCAGAGCAAGGAGAGAGAAAAGGGAGAGAAACTCTCTTATTATTTTTTCTTTTTTTTTAAGGTTTTTTCTTCAGTTCTTTAAGATTTGTTCTTTAGATAGGGTTGGGTTATTACATTCTCCTCTCTTAAAAAAAATTTGTCTTCAAATTTTTTTTTTTGCTTAAGTCCTCAAAAAATTGGATAACTTTTACCTTAAGTCATTGTCATCCTCTAATTCCAAAATTAAATCTTTCAACAAAATATCCTACAAACCAAATTCTCATTTTGATTTTCTTAAAATAATTTAGACCACTATGCTTCCACTGCGCACTCTTTTTGAAATCCATCAATTTAGTTGTCTCAAATTTAAGTTTCTAAGTTTATGTTATAGTTAATATAAGTTATCATCCCAATATCCCCAATATTTATCCACCTATACTCATATATCTGATTTTACATATCATAACTTATCTACTTATGCTCCGATATCATATAAATTATTATATCTCTGATTCAAGATAGTAAGTCGAGGGTCATGGTAATTGACACATATATATTTATGAAGAACTCTTTCCATACACATTTCAAAACAAATATCAAACAACATAGTGAAATTAATTAAAACATTAAAATTCAAAATTTAGATTTATTAACCAACTCAAATATTATCAAAATTTATATGTCTTATGTCAAATAAAGTTCTATTAAAAATTATTGGGTATAAAATACCCCCAGCCGAAGTTCATAAGAGGCCAACTCTCCCGAGATCCCTCCGACTAAGTGCGGCATCTTTTTCGGATTTCTCCGGCAGCCAAATTTCCGACCTGGTGCGATGCTTTTCTAAACTCCCCCAATTGTTTGAGCTATGATAACGCCCTTCCGGACTTCTCCAACGATGAACTTCTTCAGTCGTCCACCGGACTGCTTCAAATGCTCTCCGGGCTTCACTATCTACCGACCTTCTACAATGATCGACCGTTCTCCAGACCTCTACCAAATCTCTTCCAGCCATGATAGATTCTAATCCAAATTTCCCAGACTTCATCCATGGCCGAACTTCTCCAAGGATAGATTTCTACAGCAACCCGACTCCACCCATATTTCTACGATGGTTGACTGCCTTTCTGATTTCATCCGAGCTCCTACGGGAGCCGGACCTGTGCCCCAAATTCCTATTGCAGGTAGACTTCATCCGAGCCCCTACTACAAACGGTCTACTCCGAACTCCCACCACAAATAGTCTACTCCGAGCTTCTATTACAAGTGACCTACTCCGAATTTCTACTACGAACGGTCTACTCCGAACTCCTACAGCGGGCTGTCTACCCCAAATATCTACTATAAGCAAATTCCATTCGAGCCTCTACTATGAACAAAATTTTTTCGAACTTTCATTACAGGTAGACCTCAGTCGAGCTACTTCGTGGCAAGGGGATTTCGGACGAACATCTACAACGGGACACTACTCTGATTTTCCAAGATGACTGGTCCTTGCCCGAGCTCCTACAACAAACGGCCCCCTTTCGACCACTCACGAGAACAGGATCCCATCCAAACTCCTCCAGCGGATAGATTCCGGACGAGCTTCTACGATGGATGAGCTCCAACAGCTAGGTCCCTACGATGGCCGATCGCCCCCGATGTCTGCCGAGCCTCCCCAGTGCTATCCGAAGTCCATCGCCAACCGACCTCCTACCGGGCTCCCCGTAAAACCGGGCTTCCCCAGCGAACGATCTTCGGATGAGCCTCCACATCAGATAAATCTCAGACGGACTTTCCTGGACTCCACCAACAGAAAATCTCCATTCGAGCTCCTGTGGCAGGCGACCCCCGCCTGAAACGTCACCAACCTCAGGACATCCGAGCCTCTCCCAAAATGATGATGTGAAGAGCCGCTCTACTTCATCAGGCATCCTAACCGAGCTTCGACCGACAGATCCGAACTCTCTGACAAGCCACGACAAGAGCCGCCACCCTGCTCCACTCCCTGCAATGGATTCCACGTGGCTCCACCACTCTCTGGCAAGTCACAATAACAGACACCACTCCACTCCCTGCGACAAGATCCACGTGGCTCTAAACAGCCCCTGACGCCACTACTCTCCACAACAAACTCCTTATGGCCCTGAATGGCCCACTACCAGGTGGTTACAAACGTCGCTATCAATCTGTTACGCCCTCCGCCTATAAAAAGGGGACCCCAGATACGTTATTCTCCAAGCTCTAATCTCTATCTCAAAACTCTGCTAAAATTTTCATTCGAGCACTCCATTCTTGTTAAGGCAGAGAACTGACTTGAGCGTCGGAGGGTCTTGCCGGAGCACCCCCAACTCCGGTTTAGACTTTCTTTATAGATCCCGACTGCAGCCGCGGTCATCCCAGCTCCAGCTTCTCCGACGTCGGTGGATTTTTGCACCAACAGAATTAGCGCTAGAGGAAGGGCTGCTGTATCTTCACGGTACCCTTGTTCTTAAAGGAGTGCTCAATGGGATTGATTTCGGTCATCTTCTCCGACATCTTCTTCTCCTTCCCCTACTAAATCTTCGCCCGATGCCTCCCCACAAAGCATCCACCAGGCAATCCACGGCCTCTGCGGCCAGATCTCAGGCTCCGGGCTCACCTCCAGTCTCCCAGGCTCCCCCTCATCCTCCAACGATGGCGGTCGGTGTGGAGCAATTCGACCTGCTGGTTCAGCAGGTCAGAGGCCTCACTGAAGCAGTGCAAGCCATGCAACAGCAACAACAGCCGCAGGCGTCGGTGTGGTTGGAGAGAACGTTGTCGGAATTCCAAAATCCGATGGTAGGGTGGGCCACTTGGGCCAGTCGCCCCATCTTTCCTAGAAAGACAAATCCGAGGATAGAGAGCCCTCAGTCCGATCACGATTCTACTCCTGGAAGATCTCTACCTCCATTCTGCCCGAAGACCCTCGAGACCTGCAGTCGAGAGGACTTCCTGGATCGAAGGCTCCAGGAGATGAACCGACGGATCGAGGAACTCTGCCACGCTCCCCCCGCTTATGGTGAAGACATATGTACTGATCCTCCCTTCTCTTAAATGATCATGCAGGAATCGATCCCACCAAACTTCAAGCTCCCTCAATTCGAAAGCTACGACGGGACCTCGGACCCAGTCAACCACCTGGAGGCCTTCCGGACAATGATGCTGCTCCATGGTGCATCGGATGCCATCCTGTGCTGAGCTTTTCTATCCACCCTGAAGGGAGCAGCAAGGAACTGGTACTTGACATTGAAGTCGGGTACCATCTTTTCCTTTGATTAGATGAGCCACCAATTTGCGGCTCATTTTGTTAGCAGCCGACATCTCTGGAGGGGTTCGGAGTCCCTCATCAACATCAAGCAGAGGGAGGGGGAGTCCATCCGGGCTTACGTCAACCGTTTCAACATCATCGTGTTGGAGGTCCGGAACTTGGACCAATCGGTCGTGATGGCCACTCTAAAAGGCGACCTTCAAAAGAATGACCTTCTGTTCTCCCTGGAAAAGAAGTACCCTAGGAATTTTGTCGATTTGCTAGCTCGGGCCGAAGGATATGTCCGAGCAGAAGAAGCCTTCAAGATGAAGGATGAGGAGACCGCGAGAGAGCGGCAGGCGAGGGACTCGAGCAAGCCCGCAGTTGAAAAAGGGCCGAGTGAGGCTCGGCCACGTTCTCGAACTCCTCCCGGACATAGGCACGTCCGGACTCCTCCCCGAACTTGTAAATAGAGAAGCCCGGACCGTCGAGTTTGGCAAGGCTCTCCTCCCGAAAGATTCCATAGCTACACCCCTCTCAATGCATCGAAAACTCAAGTACTGATGGAGGTTAGGGAGCAGCTCCCAAGGTCGGAGAGGATGCGCTCGCACCCCAAAAAATGCAACCTGAACAAATTCTGTCTCTATCATCGTGACCACGGCCACAATACGGAGGAATGTATTCAGCTCTGAGATGAGATCGAGGAGCTCATCAGACAAGGTCGACTCGACAGGTTCATTCGATGCCGACCTGAAGGAAGAGAAGATCGACCTAGGGCCCTGCCACAGTCAGAACCGCCAAGGAGGGAGGAGCAGCCAGGGGGACCCCGACGAGGAGCAGACCTTCCATGGCTATAGGGTTCAAAAAATCTACGAATTTATTACCAATAACTTTGCCCTGAATAAAAATTCTTTTCATATTCGCACATTTTTTCTTTTGGTATGAGCTTATAACGACAGAAAATAACTCCCCCATACAAACAAAATTAAGCATGTTAGGAACAGGAGGAGAACCTCATCCTAACATGAGCAAAGTCGAAGGCCCAATTTCTTAAAGATCGGATGGGGGGAGAGGCCCTTACAACGGCCCTTATGTGCCCCCACAGCCTTGTTAGGAACATGAGGAGAACCTCATCCTAACATGAGCAAAGTCGAAGGCCCAGTTTCCTAAAGATCGGATGGGGGGAGAGGTCCTTATGTGCCCCCATAGCCTTGTTAGGAACAGGAGGAGAATCACATCCTAACATGAGCAAAGTCGAAGGCCCAGTTTTCTAAAGACCGGATGGGGGGAGAGACCCTTACAACGGCCCTTATGTGCCCCCACAGCCTTGTTAGGAACAGGAGGAGAACCTCATCCTAACATGAGTAAAGTCGAAGGCCTGATTTTCTAAAGATCGGATGGGGGGAGAGGCCCTTACAATGGCCTTTATGTGCCTCCACAGCCTTGTTAGGAACAGGAGGAGAACCTCATCCTAACATGAGCAAAGTCGAAGGCCTGATTTCTTAAAGACCGGATGGAGGGAGAGGCCCTTACAACGGCCCTTACGTGCCCCCACAGTCTTGTTAGGAACAGGAGGAGAACCTCATCCTAACATGAGCTAAAACCGGCTGTCGAAAATAAGGGGAGGACCTCATCCCGACACAAGCAGAGATTCGGTTGATCGACAAGGAGGAAAGCTTCCCCAGTGACTCCTCTACACTCTCACGATCCCGTCAAGAGTAGAGGGAAGACCCCCACTCAAACATAGAAGAAAGGGGGAAGCGAAAAAAAAAAGTGACGAACTACACCAGCGATAGGTAAAAAACGAACTACATTAAAAGCACAAGGGACCTTGTCTCGACGGAAGAGAAAACTCCTGTCGAAAATCTCTGATCCCTAAAGGCAAATCGACACGGCAACGACCAGGAACCTTCAAACTGCGTTGGCATCGAACAAGATGGAAGACAAAAGAAGTTCAGCAAACGATGACTCAAAGCAAGAACCAGCGAGGGATTACGAACTCCATCGGCACAGAACAAGACATAAGACAAATGGAGTTTGGTAAACAACCATTTAATACCAGAATAGACAAGGTAATAGATAATTTTATTTCCATTTCATTGGTGAAGTACTCATTACAAAGCCTTAAAGGCCAAAAAATAAAAAGATAAAGAAGAAGAAAAGGAAAAGAGGCTCTAAGGAAGCCCAGTTTCTTCCGATTTCGAGCTCTCGATTCCAGCCCCCGCTATGGATTGTCTCAAATTTTTGACTTCCTCTTCTAGCTCCATCTTTTTCAGCAGCATATCCTGGAACATTCGATGGAATCGCTGGCACTCATCCTCCGACTCTCGAAGTCTCCTCCTCAAGACCTCGGACTCCACCTCGGCATCCTTGACTGCCTGCTGCTCATGGATTAGCTGAATTTTCAGCCGCCGTACTTCGACTTCCTCCCGCCCAAGGGCTACGGACAGTTCCACCATAGTCCCCCTTAAGGAGCAAAGCTCATCAGAACCTTGTGCAGGGACAAGATGGATTCTCGGACAACCACCTTTGAAGGCGGGCAACTTCGTCAGTCGTCATCTGGAGCCTCCTTCGGTAGTCCTCTACTTGTCTGCTCCAACCGACCCAGTGGGTGTCGTAAGTCACCTCGGCATCCCACAGCTATTTTTGAAGGTCGGAGAACCTCTTTGACTAGTCTTGATCGCGGTCAGTCCGGACTGTGAGCCGGGACGAGCTCCCTTCCAGCCGGTCGATCTTCTCCCGTGCGGCCGCCAGCTCGACTTTAAGGGAGCTGATCTTGGAAGCCTGAGTCCACGATCGGTCGCTGGCATGTTTTCAGAGTTCCTAAAGCTCCGTGATGAAGTCAGCTTTCCTTTTGGTGTATTCCATGAGACTTTTCCTGTGGAGGTCTCGAAATCGAGTAGCCTCCGCAGTGACCTCTGAATGGCTCTCCTTCAGCCGGTGGAGTTCATCTTCCAGCTTTTTGGATTTTCTTGTCAACTGATAAACTTTCTTTTGAAGGTCTCGTATCATCGACTTCAAGGGAATACCCTCCGACAGGGAAAGAGCTTCGGTAGGACACTGTCGTTGAAGGATAAGAGCGCCACGACTCAAATTAATGCCAGAAGATAAAAAGAAGGAAAAAGATACAAAAAAAAAAGAGAGGGGGGATCCTCTGTAAAGACAAATCCAACTTCATTGATCAAATAAACTTCAAGTACAAGAGAACGAAGGAACAATCACCACAAAGGAAAAATACAAAATTAGAGGTTTCGGACCTCTGGGGTAGAAGTAGAAGGGGTCGATATCTCCGGAAGATCATCAGCAGCGACCACAGCAGTCGATGAGGTCCCGACTGGAAGAGGATCGATGGTGATGTCAGATGGTCCGGCTTCATCATCGGATGCCTCGTTCAGGAAGCTGAGATCCAATTCGAAAAACCTCCCAGCCACCTTCTCTTGGCAGAGCTCGAATCCCTTGATGAAGGCATCCTGGCCGAACTGGTCCTTCAGATCTTCCATCTCGGAGGAGCCTTTGAACTCCTCCACTGCTCGAGCCCTTGCCTCTGAAACCAGGGATGGAATCTGCACTTTCAGCTCGAAAACCTGCTCCTTCAATTCGGAAGCTTGCTCCTTCCACTCGGAAACCTGCACCCTCAATGCGGAGACCTCGGCCTCAGCCTTCCCTCTCTCCTCCTCCAAGATAGTCCTCAGATCGGATGAGGTTTGTCCCTCCTTTCCTAGCACCTCCTGAAGGCTCAGGACCTCGACGATCTTCTCCTCAAGACGGGCGGCCCCGGCTAGGCGATCTTCTTCTGCCCGAGCTGCCTCCCTCTTGGCGATCTTCACCACCTCGATGTTGGCGACGAGCTGATGCCCAATCTGTAAGAAAGGTCGGGGAGTCAATATGAGAGCTCAAGACTAAGTTGAAGAAGCAGGAGGGAGGAAAAAGGCGAGTTAGCCTACTTCGAGAAACGATCCCAAAGAGTCTCAGACCCGCAGCTCGGGATCAGTGAGGACGATCCTCTCGATGACCTTGGGCAGGATGCACCCTTCGACCAGCCTCTTTATCAAGTCCCTATTGTTGAAGGGATTCTCCCCCAGGTCTTCCTCGAAGCCGCCGACCCCCTCGGCGGTAGCCCTGCGACTGTGACTCCTCTGGGCTAGGGTCTTCTTTCTCTTCCTCCCTTTGGCCCCAGGCGCCCCCTCAGACGAACCTCCAAAACGGGACCCTCGACCGGGGGGCTATGTGAAAGGGTTCGGGGGACTTCAAGTTCGACGTTGGAGGGGACCTCAACGACGACGGGCGTCGGAGCAGGTGCGGCCGAGCTTGTCCCCTTTGACCTGGCTTTCTTCACTGACCCCGAAGTTGAGGTATCCTTTCTCTTGTGGGTCTTGAGACCCTGGGCTAACCTCCGAGCCACGCTTGCATCCATGTCTGCGATAAAAGAAGATCAGCATGGCTTCGAGATGGAATAAGAAGAAGGGGAAGTACCCAAAAAAAAAAAGAGAGAAGAAGAAAAAAGAAATAAAAAGGGAAGAGATACCGACAGGGTTAAGGGGACTCAGGCGGATGTTGAACAAAAGTTGCTCCCTCAGAAGTTCGGGGAAGAGGAGAGCTTGATAGGCCTCGAGGTCGTCCCTTTCCAGGCTAGAGGCCCGACGAGCGGAATCCCTCAGAGAACCCCAAGGGGGTAACCCTAGCTCTAAGGTTGGGCATCGGACGTAGAAGAACCTCTCCTTTCAGTTCTGGACAGAAGAGGGGGCGCCTTTCAGCAACCCCTTTCTACCGAACTGGGGGGAGAAGCACCACCAATCCTTAGCCGAGGAATGGCGCTTGAAGGTGTAGAAGTTCTTAAACAAAGGAAGAGTCAGTCGAACTTCGACTAAACTGCAAAGGGAAAGAAACCCTATCAAAAATCTAAAGGAGTTCGGCATGACGGAAACTAGAGAAATATTCAGAAAATGAAAGAGAGCAACAACGAAGGGCGGCAATGCGAGCCGAAGTCCAGCATGGAAGGCCTCCTGGTACAGACAGAAGCAGCCGAGAGAAGGGGCGCTAGCCCGACCAGATGGCCCGAGAAGCTCCAGCTCGTACTCTGAAGGAACTCCATACTGAATCTTTATCAGTGAGAGTTCATCCGGAGTCAAGGAACTGGGGATGGTGTCCGGCACAAAGGCCGGACAAGGTTTGATCCTAGCTACGGGTTCGTCTACAATACCGGTACTATGAGAAACTGGGGCTAACGAACTCCTAGAACTGCTAGAGGAGGAGATATCAGAGGACATTTTGGATCAGACGGAAGCCACAAAAATCCTGAAAAATTGGAAAAAATAGCAGACAGGCCCCCGAGAAAGCTAAATAAATAGAATATGAAGAAGGAAGGATAGGAAAACAACAGGAAGTTTCGAAACTAACCTAGATCAACCCTAGGAGCACAGGGGAACGACGAGAATGATGGAGGTCGACTCGACGAATGCCTAAGGCCGGGAAGGATGCTAGAGGAAACTGGAGCTCTCAGGGAAGAAGAGGGGAACTGAGGTATTCTCTCAAGCAAAGTGAAACCTATGAAGGAGGAGAACGTGTTTAAATAGACCCCAGGATCCGACGCACTTATTACTTCGGATCCCCGTTGGCCGGTCTGTATTCGTCGCGTGTCCCACCCACCTTGACAGGCTGTTGGAAACGGCAGGCAGCTGGCAAAGTCATTATTACGCCGTACCTAGAGCCACGTCCTGATGGAAATTTCAAAAAGAAGAAATCTTTTCCGAAAAGACTCCGGTACCAGCATGCCGAACGTCAAATATCTGGCAACCGCCAAGCATGAAAATCGAGGGAGCAACTTCGGCTGTGAAAATTTTTCTGTACTTCCTTCATTCGAAACTCGAACTCGAAAGTAGGGAGACTGATGTTGGGTATAAAATACCCCCAGTCGAAGTTCATAAGAGGCCAACTCTCCCAAGATCCCTCCGACTTAGTGCGGCATCTTTTTCGGATTTCTCCGGTAGCCGAATTTCCGACCTGGTGCGACGCTTTTCTAAACTCCCCCAACTGTCTGAGCTATATAACGCCCTTCTGGACTTCTCCAATGATGAACTTCTTCAGTCATCCATCGGACTGCTTCAAATGCTCTTTGGGCTTCACTATCTACCGACCTTCTACAATGATCGACCATTCTCTGGACCTCTTCCAGATCTCTTCCAGCCATGATAGATTCTAATCCGAATTTCTCAGACTTCATCCATGGCCGAACTTCCCCAAGGATAGATTTCTACAGTAACCCGACTCCACCCATATTTCTACGATGGTCGACCACCTTTCTGATTTCATCCGAGCTCCTACGGGAGCCGGACTTGTGCCCCAAATTTCTATTGCAGGTAGACTTCATCCGAGCCCCTACTACAAATGGTCTACTCCGAACTCCCACCACAAATGGTCTACTCCGAGCTTCTATTACAAGCGACCTACTCCAAATTTCTACTACGAACGGTCTACTCCGAACTCCTACAGTGGGTTGTCTACCCCAAATGTCTACTGTAAGCAAATTCCATTCGAGCTTCTACTATGAACAAAATTTTTTTGAACTTCCGTTACAAGTAGACCTCAGCCGAGCTACTCCGTGGTGAGGAGATTCTGGACGAACTTCTACAATGGGACACTGCTTTGATTTTCCACGACGACTGGTCCTCACTCGAGCTCCTACAACAAACGGCCCCCTTTCGACCACTCGCGAGAACTGGATCCCATCTGAACTCCTCCAGCGGATAGATTTCGGACGAGCTCCAGCAGCTGGGTCCCTGCGATGGTCGATCGCCCCTGATGTCTATCGAGCCTCCCCAGTGCTATCCGAAGTCCATCACCGACCGACCTCCTACCTGGCTCCCCGTAAAATAGGGCTTCCCCAGCGGACGATCTTCGGATGAGCCTCCACATCAGATAAATCTTAGACGGACTCCCCTAGCGATCGGACTTCCCTAGACTCCACCAACAGAAAATCTCCATCCGAGCTCTTGTGGCAGGTGACCCCCACCTGAAACATCGGTGACCTCGGGACATCCGAGCCTCTCCCAGAACGATGATGTGAAGAGCCGCTCTGCTTCATCAGGCATCCTAACCGAGCTTCGACCGACAGATCCGAACTCTTTGACAAGCCACGACAAGAGCCGCCACCCTGCTCCACTCCCTGTAATGGATTCCATGCGGCTCCACCACTCTCTGATAAGTCATGACAACAGACACCACTTCACTCCCCGCGACAAGCTCCACGTGGCTCTAAACAGCCCCTGACGCCACTACTCTCCGCAACAAACTCCTTATGGCCCTGAACGGCCCACTACCAGGTGGTTACAAACGTCGCTATCAATCTGTTATGCCCTCTACCTATAAAAAGGGGATCCTAGATATGTTATTCTCTAAGCTCTAATCTCTATCTCAAAACTCTGCTAAAATTCTCATTCGAGCACTCCATTCTTGTTGAGGCAAAGAACTGACTTGAGCATCGGAGGGTCTTGCCGGAGCACCCCCAACTCCGGTTTAGACTTTCTTTGCAGGTTCCGACGGCGGCCGCGGTCATCCCAGCTCCAGCTTCTCCGACGCCGGCGGATTTTTGCACCAACAAAAATGATAAAAATAGATCTAAGTTTAATGAAGTTGATAGTACCAATCTCACCTCTAAAATTCTCTCCCAATACTACCCACATTCATAATTAATTATCTAAATTAAAAAAATAAAAGAGAGAGGTGATGAGTTTAGTAGTCCAATAAGTAATGAATATTTCAACTAGATATTCTAGATATTATTATAAGATATAATATTCAAAAATAATATCATGAATAAATATAAGAACATATTTCATGCTTACTTAAATAAATCAAATATTTTTAATATTCATATGCATGTATAATCATAAATCTAATTTATATTAAAAATACATATAACTCAATAGCCTTTGGTTATGACCACATTTATCCTTATGACAGGGCCAGAAACAAAGAGCTCAATCAAAGTTCCAATATATAACCTCCATTGATAAGGTCAAAAGTCAATGCACCATCTCCATTGGCATGGCCGAAAACTAATGCACAACCCTTATTGGTAGGATCGAAAATCAATATATAACCTCCATTTGTTGGATCAAAAATCAATATATAACCCCCATTGGCAAGGTCAGAACATAGTTAGGCTAAGAGCATAAAATTTGATCCATATCAAATACTTTTACAAAATAACATATACATTTCATAATTCCACTAAATATATACTTTTATTCAAAATATAGTTTTATAAATTATACAAAATCCAATGACTAATTATTTACCTTCAAAATAAATTATAAAATATCTTGAGAAGATAGTTTATTACTTACCTTTCATAGCAACTGAATGAATAGATCGATTAATCTTGAGAGAATTCTTCAGAATCTATTATTCAAAATTATATTTTTATATTAATTTTAATTCATAACTAAATCAAAATAAAGTCTCAAATCAAAACCCCCACTTAAGATTGGATCAAAAATTAGATGTGTTTTTTGAATTAGATTTCTCAGGTAAGATCAAACTAATCATGGAAGATGGATCTCTAGTTTCTTAAATCCAAAAAAAGAGATAAAAATATTAAAGAGAGAGAAATAATCTAGAGGAAGAATATAGAGAGAAAAATAGAGAGAGAAAGATGGAATTCAAATGTAGAGCAAGGAGAGAAGGAAGAGGGAGAATCTCTTTCTATTTTTTTTTCTTTTTTTCCTTCATGAAATAGAGGACTTACATCTTCTTCTTCCTTTCTTCTTCAATGGAATAGGGAAATTTTCTTCCCCTTATTCCTGATGCAAAGGAGGTCCTCCTCTTGGCTAGCAATGCTCACAGCCAGACGAGCAAGCCATGGTGGTGACCATCGGTGCAAGCCTAGCGGTCGATGACGGCAACCGTTGGTGGAAAATCAAAAACAAATAAGAAAAATAGGGGATTCGAAATCATATTCTTTTCAAGAGATTTTTGGTAGCAAATTCAGCAAAAATTCTAGTTTAAAACCTATGGAAGAATGAAAGGAAGATGATTAAATGATTTACTTAATTTTTGGATGGGATTTGTGTTAGAAAATCAGATAGGGTTGCATGCATAGATTTCAAAATCGTTTTGAAATAGCAGTGGAAAATGATCTAGATTAAATTCTTTAACCCCACATACAATAGATCTAATCTATATCTGCCCAAGTTTTAGATCTAAGACATGCATATAATTTAAAAATTAAAATAAAATTAAGATCAGATCTCAATATCTTGCACGGATTGAAATTCATCACAACCGATGATCTTAGATCTGAAAGTTTTTGAGCCGCATACGTATTTGATCTCTACAGGTATCCATCAGAATCAATCTTAAACTCTTCTTTTCATTGTAGATTTTTCTTTTTCAAATAAAATCTCAGTCTTTTGAACTTTTGATCACATGTTGATCTCTGACTGCGGTATCAACACTTCAACTACAGCCTTTCTCTCTTTTGCTTAATGTAGAAAAGCCACCCTTCACTTTGGGCGTGTGAGAGGATGGGATGCTCAACACTTGGGCATTGAAAATAGAGGAAGAAGAGGTGTCATGGAGAAGGAGAGCAGGAGGTTTTGAATCTCAAAATTCAATTCATTTTAAACCCTAAGAGACCATCTACTTAAATAGACCTTTCTTGATTCCAAATCATTATCCAATCAGGCTAAAAAGGTTAGATCTTATCTTATAAGGTCTCTTACTTTTTAATTTGATTTTTTTCTCAAAAGAATCAGACCTAATTGAAAAGGCTCTTACCTCAAAAGTCAAGTGGATGTGGTTCCACTTGATTTTTTAGGCAGGTAGTCGGGGTGCCAACACTTGGCGCCCCCTTAGGGTTTTTTTGCACATGAGGTGTGCGTGGCCCCTCTCTCTCTCTCCTTCCATGCCAAAGCAAGAGAGGAAGTGGGCCCCTTTCTTTATCTCACACCCTCTCCAAGGGATGACACCCCTTGGAGTTTCCAAAAAAGGGAGCATGCGCCATCTCTTCTTTCCAATTAATCCTCGTCACATTAAAAAATAACAAGAGAAAAAATAAAGAGATTAATTTGCCAACTCATTGACTTAATCTAATCCATTTGAACTGATAAATAGATGCCCCACTAAATCCAAATCAAAATGGATTTAGAATAGGTTTAAGGTAATGGACTTGATCCAATACTTATCTAATAAGAAATTGAAGTCTAGAGAAGAATTATATTTAACCATGTGTTAGAATGGTTCTCTTAAACCCAATAGGATTTCACTAAATTCTAATCTAATTAGAACTTCATAAGCCTAATTGATTAATTTAAGATTAAATTTCTTAATATATGACCTCATAGATTTTATTCTATCTAGTAGTGAGATATATTGTGATCTCCATCACAATATCATCGAAACTTCTTTCAATGGATTGGAATAATTCCAGCTCTATCCTTCGAGAGTCATCGATCATCAAAACGATGTCCGATGAGTCTTACAATCCATCAGTGACACCTAGCAATATGTAGTGACAACCCAATAGAATAAAAATATGAATCCCTAAGATAATTATCTTATGATTCAGTCTTTCTATTATAAGTCCTGACGTGCGGAGGTCATGAAGAACTCGTCAGATCCCATCGTCAGTCATATGCTAGATTGGTTTGACTCGAGTTTATTTGTGAATCCCATGAAAACTACTTTCCAATATTCATACATACTTTGGCCAAAAGTTTTCTGAACTTAATCTCACAAATCGCATAGGATTTTTTCTTTTCTATCAAGGTTGATAGATTCTTCTACGTGCATCCTACTCTTAATAGTGAATCTGAACCTACTGTAACCAACATGCACAGCAAGGATCCGAATGGCTAGAGACCAAGAGAATATGCAGTCAAACTCAGTAGCCTTGCTGTGAATAGCCAATGACACCACAGGTTAAAGGATCACTCACACCACTGCAGCATTGAGATAACTACTGATGAGTGAGTAAGCATCCAAGTAATTTTTTGTGTTGATTATGCACAGTGTAAGTTGTTCTCTAACAACCACCCACACTCTTATCCCAGTGTTCCTACACCACAGATCCGAGACTCATCTGCTCATAAGAGAGCTGAACAGTACATCGATCTTAAATGGATTGATCACTATCCTCCATGACGATCCTTTAATCGAAAGTATTTAAACATTAATCACTAATTAATATATGTCTCAAATTCTCAATATCTTGAGAAATATAAAAATTATCTTTATTAATTTATAAAATAAATCATAGACACATAAATATGATTGAAAAAAGAAAGCCCTTTATTAATATAAAAATATTACAAATACAAAATTAAGTCCTAGAATTAAAAAATACATCAGTCAATAGTTGGCTTCTAGGGCACACATCTAACAAATTCTCATTTGACCTAAAGTCAATTGGCCATATACCTAAGACCCATCTTCTCAAGGTGAGCTTCGATCTTCTGCTGGCTAAGAGACTTGATTAGTGGGTCTACCATGTTTTGCATGAAGTCAACTCTCTGCACCTCGACGAACTTCTTCTCGAGGTATTCACTTATGATGTAGAATCGCCGCTCTATATGTTTGAACTTCTGGTGAGATCTGAGCTCCTTAGCGAGGGCTATGGCACCATTGTTATCGCAGTGCAGTATAATGGTATCGTATGGCATCACAACCAGCTTCGTAATGAACTTCTTGAAATAAAAGGCTTCTTTAGTAGCTTTAGAGATGGCAATGTACTTGGCTTTCATGGTTGAATTTATAATGATCGATTGCTTGAAACTCTTTCAGCTAACCACACCATCATTACACAAGAAAATACACCTCGATATAGACTTTCTATCATTGACATCAGTCATAAAATCTAAATCGGTGTATCCCTCCACCTTCAGCTCCGATCCTCTACCAAAGATCAAGAACATATCCTTAGTCCTTTCCAAGTACTTAAGGATGCTCTTCACAGCAATCCAATGTTCTTCATTTGGATTCACCTGATATCTACTTGTGACACTCACGGCAAGGGCTATATCAGGTCGTATACATAATATGGCATATATGAGACTCCGTATTGCCAAAGCATAAGGGATCTTGCTCATGAACTGGATCTTCTCAGTTGTGTCAGGGCACATCTTCTTGGAGAAATGAATGCCATGTCTAAGGGGCAAGAGACCCCTTTTGAAGTTTTTTATATTGAACCTCTTCAGCACCTCCGCTATGTATATTTTGAAAGAAGAGTGTCCTATAAGCCGATCGCAAGTGTGTTGCGATGAAACTTTTCTTTATAATTTTTCAACTCATGAAATGATATTTATTATTTGAGATATGGATTCATCATATTAGCTAAATCTTATTATGTCTAATATTATGATGAACCCCAAACATTAGAGCAATAATTTTAGGAGACATGAATGGGTCATGCTAGTGAGACCTAAAACCTTAAAATCCTAATCTAAAATATTCTTGATCATAGGAGTATTGAGTCAGGGATCAATATTTCAGATAGATTGACACATCCTATGTATGCTTGATGGAGAGGGTGGCAGATCTCACTAGCCACTTGTGTGGGATACTAATATAAGGATGTGGGGGCTCATTTGAAAAATGAGTCCACTAAATTGACTCGATGAAAGAGAATATCTCATGGAAGCCTTACTTATATGTCAAAGATGGTTCTCTAAGTGGGAGTTGTGCAAGTGATCCTTAGACCTGAGACCACCATAGAATCTTGTGTACATAAACCCATATTTTGGTTCATACCTAGGCATGGCATTAAGATATGTACGGGGTGTTCTGGATATGGTGGAGTGTATATGGAGATTATGAGTAGGTCAAGTGGAGTGTATATGGAGATTATGAGTAGGTCAACATGAAATCAATCACTCCTAGTAACAGGAGATCGCATCCTGTGTATTCTCAATCCTAGATGACTTGAAAAAAATCTTTTGGCCAAAAATGGAAAGGAGATTAAAAAGAGTTTCTAATACTTCTTCATTGGAGTCATCATTGGTTAATTGAGAATTGATATGAATATGTGTTTGAGTTTGACATGATTCCATACTCATGAACATATTAAAGGTGCAGGGATGATCGAAGGATTGAATTGTATGGTAACTTACCACTGAAGGGTATATTTGATATTTTCATCAAAATTTTATATCTTCTCGATAATTATGATATGTTGCTAGATATCAGTCTTGACTTATAAATTTTTGATCGAATTAAAGAGTTTAATTTGATCATCAATTAGAAAGGATTATAATTGTTGAACTCGGATTAGCTCGATTGGACTTAAATCGATTAGATTAAAATCTAATCAAATTTAATCAACTTGTATCCAAACCTACTGCTAGCTAGATGTGAAACTCAATGGGTCACACACATATAAAAATTTAAAAAAGTTAATTAGAATTTTAGATTCAATCAGGGCTCCGGTAAGCATGCTAGCACATGTGGAAACCTTGCTCCTTTGGAGGTCAATTTGATCTCATCCCTTGCTAATTAGCTAGCTCAATTTAGTGAGTATTTGGGTTAGGTTATGCCACCTAGAAGCAGTCTAAATTAGGGTGTCACATCCCATTTTAACACCAATTATGAAGAATTCAAGTTGTTAAGGACTCTTGGCGCAAAATAGGTTCTGCATACAAGTGTTGGTGTGGGCAGAAGAAAAGAGTCCTTTTGGTATGGGATTAAAATATGTGTGGTATCCCATATCACCCTTCATCCTCTGTTTCACATCTTAAAGAATGAGATGTATTTTTTCTAAAATTTTTGGGGTAGAAAAAAATTAGAAAAAAGAAGGAAGTCTCACATGCGCATGCAGAAGCATCATATGTCTCTTTGAGATTTGGAGAGTCCTTCTCCTCATCAAATGCCTTCAAAATGGAACTATTTTTGATAATAATGTTTCATATTTGACAAAAAATTTTTGATATTTTTTTTCAAATTTTTTCAGACTTATCTGGGTGCCAAACGGATGCCATAAGTTCCTCCTCACACCTACACGTGTGATGATCAGACTTCGTGTGAAAGGATGTGAGAACATATATATTTGTTAGAATTTTGATCCACTCATTATATGTTATGAAATCAAGATTGAATCCTCTATCCACATAAATTTTTGAAGATTTTTCTAATTTGATAAGGGACATGAAAACATCCTTTCTCTGGTCGCGCATGTAGAGCAGGATGCTGATCGACGTATCATTGATAAGAGTCCTTCTATTTGAAGGAACTCTTATCTCTGACAATCAAATTAGATAGGCCTCTTAGATGAGGCACATCCCTCTCTTTTGGTGTCCCTCTAGTGGCTAAAAATTGGCCAGGGCACTGGGTGTCCATGGTATTCAGAAAGAGTTTTCAATTTTGTCTCTGTTGCTCTCCTTTCCTTCTTACAACCTATCTTAGTTTTAGGATAAGACTTTGGGATTTAAGACAAAGCCTTATCTGATCTTAATAAGGGTTGTGAGGGTTCTAAAGAAGGAGGATCAAAAGATCAGGGGAAGTTCTGAGAGGGTGGAGTCAGTTTCTTAGAGAAATCTGACCGGTATGAGGCTAGTCGAGTTCTAGTGGCTAGAACTCTTGAAGCAAGGTGAAGAAGGAGCGCTGTCCTTGGTTCAGTTTCCATGTGGATGACCATTGGAGGGCAGACATTTGGATGCCTTGTGAAAATTGAGATTAGTGCTACAGGTATTCTTCTTATCCTAATTTATATTTATTATACTTTGATTATTATAGTCAAGAGTTTCTAGGCATTGGGGTTTTCGGTGCATCGGGTATTTTGAATAAAAATTTTAAATACTTAACCTTTCCGCTGCACTATCAGAATTCAATAGTGGTATCAGAGCCTACCTTGATCTATATAATCAAAGGTTAAATTATTATCTTGATTATGATCAAGTATGGGTTTTTAGTCTGGTTCAAGTCGGCTCAAGGGTTGAACCCGATTGAACATCCAAACCCTAGTATGTCTTAGAGATATGTTTTAAATATAAAATGTATGATGTATGTATAAAATCTTTTTTAGTAGCTTAGTACTCTAATTGGATTTATCACCAGGCCGTCCGGTCATAAAAGCAAGTAGGGTTCAGAGACCCTCTCTTTCTGTTCAATAGGGTACTCTTATGACACGTAGGGGTGCCATTATGATGTCCTAAGAAGAAGAACCACGAAAAGAATATTTTGTATTCATGCATGTTATTAGAACTTCATACATATGTGATATGCTTGAGATGCTTAGTTATAATCATATTGAATGATTATGATTTCATATCTTAGAGATATGAATAGATGCCATGATTAGTTGTTATGATTAGTAAGATATAACTATAATAGTGCATCATTGTGATTGAATTAGGATGTGCTTGAGACCATTAAAGCCCTCATAAAAATTATATTAAGTCGTAGTATTATGAATCAGTAGCTGACCTATTTCTTGAATTGATTAATCAATTGGTGTCTAAGGAGTGTTTCAAGTATGGTGGTTATTTAATTAGTTCCATTACTGGCCTGACCAATTTTATTGGTGTCTAAAAAAAGCAATTGAGGGACCCCCACCAATCTAAACACTTTCTTAACCAATTAAATTAGTTTGAATCTTGAATAAAGATAGCTCAGTATTTTGAACACTACATATGCCTTCCTTCATGCCTAGTCAATATCTTATCAAAAACCATAGTAGATTTATTGTGATATCCACAAAACTTGCTATGGGGATTGATGTGGATTTATCTTGGTGCATATTATATGCTTTATAGCATATTTGGATATGTTACTTTGTTATGATATCCACAAGGATATCATTTTTCAGATATAACTGTATAGAAATGAAGGGTCTGACTTAACTAAAATTACTATAGTTTGTTGTGATATCCACAAGGCTATAAGTATTTTTAGAGGCAGATTATGTTGAGAATTGCATGAGATGCAATTGGATAGATTTTTCTACCTTTGAACTCATTAAGATTTGTTGTGATATCTATAAAGCTTCATTGAGGGATTAAGATCTCAACCCCATTAAGAAATCAGATTAAGATTTCTCATTTACCATAGGAGCAGACTATGGTATCCGATAAAATAGTGAGAGACATAACTAGTTTAAAAATTCTCATCTAGTTATGCATGTCAAACATGAGTGGTCTGCTTATACTATTGTTCTTTATTTATGCAAATTTAAGTCTGTATTATGGCTTCTTTATTTTCACTACATAACACTATAGATAAAAATATGTTGATCGATCCCAACTATGTGGATGGGTTGAGGAACTTGTAAGTTAAGTTCAGATCGGAGAAGAACTCTAATGTTCTGGATATTTCTGACCTTGGGATGGTCAATAATAATGAGAAAGTAAAAGATGTCCATATGGATATTAGCTGTTTATTTTGTAGTAAGTTTGGATATTGAGAGTATAATTGTAAGAATAATCTTGTAAGTTTGAAGTAGGGTGCAAGTATAGCACCAAAAGGTATGTATATGATACAAACCTATTTTTCATTGAGTGGCTCAGACTCTGATACTTGGATATTAGATATCATCTGTAGATCACATATTTATAATTCATTACAGCGACTACAAAATATCAAAGGTCTGAAAAGAGGTGACCTCGAGCTTTATGGCATAAGTGGAGAGTCCATTAGCGTAGAGGTTGTGGGAATCTGCATGCTTGATTTACCTTCAGACAAAATTTTAGTATTGAAAGACTGTTATTACATGTCAAAGGTCACTAGAAATATTATTTCTATACCTTTGTTATTAAAACAAGGTTATGAAATAAGGCTAATAGGAAATGGATGCTCCATTTTCTTTTCTAATGAATTTTACGGTAGTAGTTATATTGAAACAATCTTTTAATTTGTACACTCAATAAAAATATTTTTTATATTGAAAGAAATATGAAAATAAAGAGAGAAGATGTGAATGTCACATATCTCTGGCATTGTTGTCTTAGTCATATTAGTGAGTCAAAGATTAACAAGTTATACAAGAAGAATTTTTTGACCCATATGATTATGAATCATTATAAACTTATAAATTTTGTCTCATGGGTAAGATGATCAAGACTCCATTTTCTGGATATGGAGAGAGGGTGAATGAGTTGTTAGCTCTAGTACATATAAATGAATGTAGACCAATGATAACTCAGGTCAGAGGAGGATACTCCTATTTTATCACCTTTATGGAAGATTTATCAAGGTTCGGATATACGTATCTTATGAAACATAAATTCGAAGCTTTTGATAAGTTCAAAGAGTATCAATATATGATCGAAAAACAAACTGAAAAAGGTATCGAGGTTCTTCTATCTGATCGAGGAGGAGAATACTTATCCAATAAATTTTTTTATCATCTTAAAAGTAAAGGTATTCTCTCTGAATGGATCCCTCCTTATACACCCTATTTAAATGGTGTAGCAGAAAGGAGAAATCATATTTTGATGGATATGGTGTAGTCCATAATGTACTTCATTGATCTTCCAATATCTTTCTAGAGATAATACCTTAGAGACTGCCATATACATATTAAACAGGGTGCCTTCAAAGACTGTTGCAAGCACACCAAATGAGATATGGAAGGAAAAGAAGCCTAATCTTAAATATTTTAAGACTTGGGGCTATCCTGCTTATGTCAAAAAAATTTTTAGACATAAGCTTAGTGCTAGATCAGATAAGTGTAGGTTTGTAGGGTATCATAAGAAAACTAATGGATACTACTTTTACCACCTACTGAACAAAAGGTGTTTGTTAGTAGGCACGCCACTTTCTTGAAAAATGAACTCATCTAAGAAGAGGCAGTGGGAGGAATATTAAACTTATTGAAGTTGATGATCTACAAATCGATCCAGAAATATCAGTGGTTAGACCATAAAAAGATCCTCAATCAAAAGTACCTAAAGATGAGGTACATCCACAATACACACCTCCTTTTTGAAGATCAGATAGAGTGTATTATGCACCTCTGAGATTTGATGACAATATGATCAACATCATTCAGGATGATGATCCACTGACCTATTCGGAAGCTGTCATGAGTAGAGACTTAGACAGATGGCTGAAAGCCATGAAATCTGAGATGGACTCGATGTATATCAACCAAGTGTGGACCTTGGTTAATGCACCTAAGGGTGTGATCCCAATAGAGTGCAAGTGGATCTTCAAGAAGAAGATCAGAGCAGATGGCCAAGTAAAAACCTACAAAGCTAGGTTGGTGGTGAAGGATTTCAGTCAAGGTTAAAGAATTGACTATGATAAAATCTTCTCACCAGTGGCTATGCTCAAGTCCATCCAAATTTTGCTTGCTATAGCGACATACTATGACTATGAGATCTGACAGATAGATGTCAAGATCATTTTTCTCAATGGTAGTCTAGAGGAAGAGGTCTATGTAACTTAGTCAGAGGGATTTATCTCAAATGGGAGGGCAAATCAAGTATGCAAGCTAATGAGATCCATCTATGGATTGAAGCAGGCTTTGAGGAGTTGAACATTTGATTTGATATAACAGTCAAAGAGTTTGACTTTATCAAACATAAAGATGAACCATATGTGTATAAGAAGATAAGTGAGAGAGCTGTTATCTTCTTGATTTTATATGTTGATGACATATACTGCTTATTGGGAATAATATCCCAATGATGCAATCGGTCAAGACTTGGGTATCGAATAAATTTTTCATAAAAGATTTGGGTGAAGCATCCTATATACTGGATATAAAGATCTATAGTGATAGATCTAAAGGGATATTAAGCTTATCCCAGTCACAGTACATAGATCTCATATTAAAAAGATTTAATATGGAGGCAAGTAAGAGAGGTTACTTACCTGCAAGTCATGGTATATGTCTCTTCAAAAAAATATATTTTAAGATATTAAAGGAGAGAAAGAGGATGAATGAAATCCCTTATGCTTTGGCTATGGGATCAATTATGTATGCCATGCTATGTATCAGGCCTGATGTAGCTTATGCTTTGGGCATAGCTATCAGATTTCAAGCTGATCTAATAGAGGATCATTGAAAAGCAGATAATAGCAAGTCGATATCAGGGTATGTGTTTATCCTAAATGATGGGGCAGTGAGTTGGAAAAGCTCCAAGCAGCAGATAGTATCTGACTCAATTACTGAGGTAGAGTACATCGCTGCTAGTGAAGCTATTAAGAAAGTTGTCTGGATGAAAAAATTCATCATAGATTTAGGAGTCATTCCTAAGAATGAAGGATCAGTGTCACTCTATCGTGATAATACTAGGGCCATTATTCAAGCAAAGGAACCTAGGTCTCATTATAGATCCAAGCACATCTTCAGATGCTTCCATCTCATTAGGGACAAGATATTGTCCTTAAATGAGTAGATAGAAAGAACAATATAATAGACCCATTCACTAAGGCCATACCAAAGCAGCTATATAATCGCCATCTTATAAGATATAAAGGTGATTGACTTTAGTGCAAGTGGGAGATTGAAAGAAGAGTGCCTTATAAGCCAATCGCAAGTGTGTTGCGATGGAACTTTTCTTTATAATTTTTCAACTTATGAAATGATATTTATTATTTGAGGTATTGATTCATCATATTAGCTGCATCTTATTATGTCTAAGATTATGATAAATCCCAAAGATTAGGGCAATAGTTTTAGGAGACATGAATGGGTTATGCTAGTGAGACCTAAAATCCTAAAATCCTAATGTTAAACATTCCTGATCATAGGAGCATTGAGTTGGAGATCAATATTTTGGATAGAATAGCACATCCTATGTATGCTCGATGGAGAGGGTGGCAGATCTCACTAGCCACTTGTGTGGGATACTAATACAAGGATGTGGATGCTCATTTGAAAAATGAGTCTACTGAATTGACTCGATGAAAGAGAACATCTTATAGAAGCCTTACTTGCATGTCAAAGATAGTTCTCTAAGTAAGAATTTTGCAAGTGATCCTTAGACCTGAGACCTCCATAGAATCTTGTGCACATGAACCCATTTTTGGTTCATACCCAAGCATAGCATTAAGACATGTATGGGGTGTTCTAGATATGGTGGAGTGTATATGAAGGTTGTGAGTAGGTCAACATGAAATCGATCACTCTTAGTAAGAAGAGATCGCATCCTGTGTATTCTCAATCCTAGATGACTTGAAAAAAATCTTTTGACCAAAAGCAGAAAGGAGATTAGAAAGAGTTTCTAATACTTCTTCATTGGAGTCATCATTGGTTAATTGAGAATCAATATGAATATGTGTTTGAGTTTGACATGATTCCATACTCATAAACATATTCAGGGTGCAGGGATGATCGAAGGAATGAATTGTATGGTAACTTACCACTGAAGGATATATTTGATATTTTTATCAAAATTTTTTATCTTCTGGATAGTCATAATATGTTGCTAGATGTCAATCTTGACTTGTAGATTTTTGATCAAATTAAAGAGTTTAATTCGATCACCAATTAGAAAGGATTATAATTGTTGAACTCAGGTTAGCTCGATTGGACCTATATCGATTAGATTGAAATCTAATCAAATTTGATGAACTTACATCCGAACCTACTGTCAACTAGATGTGGAACCCAATGGATCATAGACATATAAAAATTGGCCAATGATCCTTTTGAAAAAGGTTGATTGAAATTTTGGATTCAATCAAGGCTCTAGTAAGCATGCTAGCACGTGTGGAACCCTTGCTCCTTTGGAGGTCAATTTGGACTCATCCTTTGCTAATTAGTTAGCCCAATTTAGTGGGTATTTGGGTTAGATCATGCCACCTTGAAGTAGTCTAAATTAAGGTGCCACATCCTATTTTAACACCAATTATGAAGAGTCCAAGTTGTGAAGGACTCTTGGCATAAAATAGGTTCTACATACAAGTGTTGGCGTGGGTAGAAGAAAAGAATCCTTTTGGCATGGTATTAAGATATGTGTGATAGCTCATATCACCTTTCATCCTCTGGTGCACATCTCAAAGCATGAGATGTATTTTTTATAGAATTTTTGGGGTGTAGAAAAATTAGAAAAAGGAAGGAAGTCTCGCACGCATGCGCAGAAGTGTCGCTTCTCTCTGAGATTTTGAGAGTCATTCTCCTCATTAAATTCTTTCAAAATAGAATTATTTTTGGTGATAACATATATAATTTGACAAGATATTTTTGATAATTTTTTTCAAATTTTTTCATACTTATCTGGATGCCAAATGGATGCCATAAGTTCCTCCTCACACCTGCACATGTGGTGATCAGACTTTGCATGAAAGGATGTGAGAACACATCCATTTGTGAGAATTTTTATCTATCCATTATATGTTATAGAGTTAAGATTGAATTCTCTATCCATGTAGATTTTTGAGGATTTTTTTGATTTGAGAAGGGATATGAAAATATCTCTTCTCTGATCGCGCATGCAGAGCAGGGTGCTAATCGACGTATCATTGATAAGAGTCCTTCTGTTTGAAGGAACTCTTATCTCTGATAATTAGATCAGATAGGCCTCTTGGATGAGGTGCATCCCTTTCTTTTGGTGTCCCTCTAGTGACTATAAATTGACTTGGGCATTGGATGTCCATGGTATTCAAAAAGAGTTTCCAATTTTGTCTCTGTTGCTCTCCTTTCTTTCCTACAACCTATCTTAGTTTTAGGACAAGGCTTTGAGATTTAAGACAAAGCCTTATCTGGTCCTAACAAGAGTTGTGAGGGTCCTAAAGAAGGAGGATCAGAAGATCATAGGAAGTTCTGAGAGGATGGAGTCAGTTTTTTGGAGAAACCTGACCAGTATGAGGCTAGTTGAGTTCTAGTGGCCAGAACTCTTGAAGCAAGGTGAGGAAGGAGCACTGTCCTTGGTTCAGTTTTCATGTGGATCACCATTGGAGGGCGGACACTTGGATGCCTTATAAAAATTAAGATAAGCACTACAGGTATTTTTCTTATGCTAATTTATATTTATTGTACTTTGATTATTATAGTCAAAGATTTCTGGACATTGGGGTTTTCAGTGCATCGGGTATTTAGAATGAAAATTTTAAACACCTAACCCTTCCACTGCACCACTAGAACCCAACATATTCACTATGAGAGTCCATCATTCTCTTAGATCTATTCCTATAGATCTTTATACCAAGAATATAGGAAGCTTCTCCTAGGTCTTTCATGGCGAATTCTTTTGACAACCTTAATTTGATCGATGTCAGCATGGGAACATCATTCTAAATCAAGAGGATGTTATCTACGTATGATATGAAGAATATAATAGTGCCCCCACTAACCTTTTTATATACACACAGCTCCTCCTTATTTTTGATGAAATCAAATATTTTGATCACATCATTAAAGTGAGTATTCCAACTCTGAGATGCTTGCTTGAGTCCATATATAGATCTTTGCAGCTTGCAGATCATATGATCACTATCACTGGATGTGAAACCCAAAGGCTGCTCCATATAGATATCTTCCTCAAGATATCCATTTAAAAAAATAGTTTTCACATCCATCTGTCAAATTTCATAATCATAAAAAGCTGCTATCACAAGCAGAGTACGGATGGATTTTAGCATGGCCATGGGTAAAAAATTTCGTTATAGTCAATGCCTTCGTGTTGATTGTAATCTTTCGTAACTAGTCTTGCCTTATAGGTCTTTATCATACCATCTGACCTAATTTTCTTTTTATAAATCTATTTACACTAAATAGGTACAATACCTTCAGGTAGATCTCCTAAAGACCAAATCTAGTTGGAATGTATGGAGTCAATTTCTGACTTCATTGCTTCCATCCATTTCTCAGAGTCTATATCTAACATTGCCTCATCATAGATTTTAAGATCATTTCTAATGTCCTTATCTCCCATAAGGAACGCTTCCTCTAAATTCTCGATAAAAATACCTATGTACTTTTCAGGAGGATGGGAGACCCTGCTTGATCTACGAGATAGAGAAGGTAACACATCTACTGACTCACTACTAGATTTAGGTTCTTGGACTCGATGCTCTTCAGAGACCTTCTCTTCGAGCTCAATCTTCCTCCCACTTTCTCCATCTTGGATAAACTCTTTTTCTAAGAAGATGATATGATGGCTCACAATCATATTGTGATCTTCAAAAAGATAGAAGTAGTATCCCATAGTTTTCTTAGGATACCTAATAAAATGAGTCCTAAAAGATCTAGTCTCTAACTTGTCTGTCTGCTATTGCTTGATATGGGCCGGACATCCTCAAATCTTAAGATACCTGAGAGCTGGCTTTTTATCATACCATAACTTATATGGAGTGGTAGGAACGGATTTAAAGGGAACCTGATTCAAAAGATGAATTATAGAAAGTAATGCATGTCCCCAGAGAAATACAGGAAGATCTGTGAAGCTTATCATGGATCGGATGATATCTAGTAGGGTTCGATTTCTTCTTTCGCATACCCCATTGAGCTGAGGCATCTCTGAAAGTATCCACTGTGAGACTATGCCATTATCCTTGAGATAGGTCTGAAATTTTTCACTAAGGTATTTTCTTCCTCTATCTGATTGAAGAAACTTTTTGGATTTCTTGGTCTGCTTTTTAATTCATGTCTAAACTCAATGAACTTTTCAAAGGCTTCAGACTTTTGATGCATCAAATACACGAAACCATACTGTGAATAATCATCGATAAAAGTTATGAAGTAGACATAGCCACCCTTGGCTTATGCATCGAATGGACCACACACGTCAGTATGTATCAGTGCTAATATCTCAGTGATTCTTTTTTCTTGTCTCATAAAAGGCAGCTTAGCCATTTTTTTTGAAGACAGGACTCATAAATCGGATAAGACTCAGAAGTCAATAGCCCGAGAAGACCCTCTTTCTTCAGTTTGTTGAGTCTGTCCTCTCCTATATGGCCTAATCTAAGGTGCCATAGATACTTTTGGCTAATCCTATCTCTAGATCTCTTAGACCCTACGATATTCATAGTTTGCTCATTCATATTAACACTCGTATCCATATGCAAATGATAAAGACCGTCAATCAAGAAAGCACGTGCAATAACTTTATTTCCAAAATAAATTACACATATATCTTTATTGAAATAAAAATTATAGTTATCCTATGCCAGCATAGATATGGAAATTAAATTCTTACTAGCTACATGTACAAAATAGTAGTCTTTCAAAATTAAACTAATTCGTAATAGTAAGCATAGAGGGTAGGTCTTGATGGCTACAGCAAAAATCCTTGCTCCATTACCGACCCGAAGAGTGATCTCACCTTCTCTCAGTCCTCTAACTTCTTCAAGACCTTGCATAGAAGTACACAGATGAGTACTTGAACCAGAATCTAGAATCTAACTAGAAGAAGAGGAAACTGTTAGATTAGTTTCAATTATGAGCAAGTTAGACATACCTTCAGAAGGTCTATTCTTCTTCCTGTTCTTCACAGTTGTCAGGTAGGCCGGACAGTTTCTTCTTCAGTGGCCTTCGATATTGCAATGAAAATATTTTTCTTGTCATCAGTCTTCTTTGGAACCTATTTTTTGAGCTTGGCCTCATTATTTTGCTTCTTTGCAGACTTCTTCTTTTTTCGAAAGAAGACTTTCTCTTAGAGGAAGCCTGCTCCATAGTCGGAACCATACCCCTTGAACTTTTCAAAGTGCCCTCAGCTATCACCAATATATTCAGCAATTCGGACAAAGTGCTATCAATCTTATTCATATAGTAGTTCATAATGAACTGTCCATATGAATCAGAAAAAGATTGAAGGATCAAATCCACCTGTAATTTCTTGTCCATGTTCATCCTGAGCTTCTAAAGCTCTTCGATGTCTTTAATCATTGTCAAATAATGATCATTGACAAACTACCCATCATGTATTTTCATTCTAAATAGTCTTTGAGAGACCTCAAAGCAAGCTATATGACTGTGCTCACCGTATAACTCTTGCAGATGAGTCAGCATCTCTTTGACGGTCCTCATGTCTTCATGCTGTCGCTGAAGATCATTGGACATGAACACTAGAATGTAATACTTTGTCTTATTGTCCTTATCCACCCACTTTTCAAGAATCGCTCATCGATCAGAGGATGGATGAGCTAGTAACATAGGCACATCCTGGTTTAGGACATGGGTTAGTTTTTTAAAATTGAGAATGATTTTCAAATTCTAAAGTCAGTCTTTGTAATTCATTCCAATTAATCTATTGGTGTCAAGGATATAAGCTAAGGGGTTGGAACTCGACATGGTTATCTGTAGAGATAACAATTTTTAGTTAGATATTTATACTTATTAAATATTTATTCTAGAGACTTTAAAAATAAATAAAAAGTTTTCACTAATTTTTTAAATCTCTGATACTCCTCTAGTGGAGAAATAGAAATCTATATGCGATCGATTTTTAGTGAATACTGCGGTACCACTGATCCATACGCACCTCACCTAACAGTTATTGATGAGTATAGATCAATGAGTGGATAACATCTTATCCAATACTTCACTAAGCAAGATATAGTAGATTTGGTCTCTAAGTCCTATAGCCTCACCTAACAGTTATTGGCACATTCTTAGTTAAGTCAGATCCATCGTTCACTAACGGATGCAAAGCTATCATTGGGATCCTTACCTAATAGTTATTGGATCCAACTCCATCTCTATCCTGGGGTATCAAATGCCAATAGAGTAATTATACCTTTTCAATGGAATCAAACCACTGTAACCAGTCGAGAACGATCAATGTCAGGAAGGCACCCATATCTCTACAATGATGGAAGACCTTTAGACTTAATATTTAGTGAGAAAATTTAGGTTCAAGCCTCTTCTAAATCAATAGATATGACATCTGACTGATCAAGTTCAGATCAACATATTCATATGTCTAACCTACCTAGTCGGCATGGGTGAACACGAGTCAACAAGTAACCTAGCACGAAACTGAATCTCCCAAAATGGTCAGATAAGTTAAGAAGAGTGAGGATCCTCCCATTGCTTTTCTTAGACACCAATGAATTGATCAGGTCAGATAATGGAACCAATTAAATAACCACTATCAAGATACTTGTCCTAGATACCAAATTGGTCAATTAGAATCGATCAGGTTAATCTATTAAAATAGGTCCAAACTACTGAGCCAAATTTGGTCTTGAGTCAATCAATTCATATCAAAATATGAATCAATGTGACCAACTACAACCAAACTCAACTTTGAGCTCCTTTGACCTAATCCTAATCAACTATTGATTAGGTTCAATCAACTTCTCAAAATCGACAATGGGTTCTAGCCTGATCTAATCAATTAATCCTAATTATAGTTTGATCACTAGACCTAATTTGTTCAACCCATATCTACATATAATAACATAATTTTTAGATTCTAAAAATATTTTTAGATTATATTTTATTATATGCAATAGTGGTTTATGATCTTGAAATAATTTCAGATCTAAACCTAATGTTATATATCACATATACCAAATTTTAGATTTAAACTTTAAACATATATCACACATATATTAAATTGTAGAACTAAAATAAGAATTACACATATCAAATATATGTAAAATTAGAACTAAAATAATGATTAAAATATCTTAAAAATAGTTTTCAAAAATTGATTTGCATCAAACTAGGACAATCATTTCAATACAGGGAGTAAACCTTATATCAGGACAACCTTATACCAGTCTGATATGAACTTTTAATCATGCTAATTTCAGATCTAATATGAATAAAGATATATTATATACATCAATTTTTAGATCTAAAAGATTGATTTAAATATTTCAAAAATAGTTCTCAAAATTGATCAATCTTGTACTAGGACAACCTTTTCAATATAGAAGATAAATTCTATACCAGAACAATCTTATATCAGTACAAGATCAATTTTAAATTATCTAAATTTTTAGATCTAAGACTAAAAATTAGATTATATAAGTCTTAAAAACTAGTGGCTCTGATACCATTGTCAACCTTTTCAATATAGAAGATAAATTCTATACCAGAACAATCTTATATCAGTACAAGATCAATTTTAAATTATCTAAATTTTTAGATCTAAGACTAAAAATTAGATTATATAAGTCTTAAAAACTAGTGGCTCTGATACCATTGTTAGAAAATTGGATAGGATTGCATGCATAGATTTCAAAAACCTTTTGAAATAGCAGCAGAAAATGATCTAGGTTAAACCCTTTAACCCCACATGCAATTAATCTAATCTACATCTATCTGAGCTCTGGATCTAAGACATGCATATAATCTAAAAATTAAAATAAAATTAAGATCAGATCTCAATACCTTGCATGGGTTAAAATTCACCACA
Source organism: Elaeis guineensis (assembly GCF_000442705.2). Lineage (NCBI taxonomy): Eukaryota > Viridiplantae > Streptophyta > Magnoliopsida > Arecales > Arecaceae > Elaeis > Elaeis guineensis. The sequence goes on along the minus strand of NC_026004.2, from coordinate 78,090,133 downwards.
ATCGATGATCTTAGATCTGAAGATTTCTGAGCCGCACACATATCCGACCTCTACAGATATCCATCAGGATCAATCTTAAATTCTTCTTCTTATTATAGATCCTTCTTCTCTAAGTAGGATCTTAATTTTTTAAACTTTTGATCATATGTTGATCTCTGACTGCGCTGTCAACACTTGAACTACAGCCTTTCTCCCTTTTGCTTGATGTAGAAGAAGCCATCCTTCACTTTGGGTGTGTGGGAGGATGGGATGCCCAACACTTGGGCATTAGAAAGAGAGGAAGAAGAGGTAGTGTGGCGAAGGAGAGGAGGAGGTTTTGATTCTCAAAATTCAATTCATTCTAAACTCTAGGAGACCATCTCCTTAAATAGGCCTTTCTTGATTCCAAATCGTTATCCAATCTGGTTAAAAAGGCTAGATCTTATCTCATAAGGTCTATTACCTTTTAATCCTTTTTTTTTTTGAAAAAATCAGATCTAATTGGAAAGGTTCTTATCTCAAAAGTCAAGTGGATGTGGCACCACTTGATTTTTTAGGTAGGTAGTTGGGGCACCAACACTTGGTGCCCCTTTAGGGTTTTTATGCGCATGAGAGGGGGCGTGCCCCCTCTCTCTCTCTCTCCTTCCATGTCAAAGCAAGAGAAGAGGTGGGCCCCTCTCTCTATCTCATGCCCTCTTCAAGGGATGGCACCCTTGGAATTTTTAAAAAGGAGAGCACGCACCATCTCTTCTTTCCAAGTAATCCTCATCACATTAGCAAATAACAAGAAAGAAAATAAAAAGATTAGTTTGCCAACTCATTGACTTAATCTAATTTATTTGGGCCCATAAATAGGTGCCCCACTAAACCCAAATCAAAATAGATTTAGATTAGGTTCAAGATAATGGACTTGATCCAATCCTTATCTAATAAGAAATTGAAGTCTATAGAAGAATTAGGTTTAACCATGTGCTAGCATGGTTCTCTTAAACTCAATAAGATTTTACTAAATCTTAATCTAATTAGAACTTCATAAGCTCAATTGATTAATTCAAGATTAAATCTCTTAATGTGTGACCCCAAATATTTCATTCTATCTGGTAGTGAGATATATTGTGATCTCCATCACAATATTATCGAAACTCCTTTTGATGGGTTGAAATAATTCTAGCTCTATCCTTTGAGGGTCATCAATCATCAAGATGATATTCGATGAGTCTCATAATCCATCAGTAATACCTAGCAGTATATAGTGACAATCTAGTAGAATGAAAGTATGAACCTCTAGGTGCAATTATCATATGATTCAGTCCTTCTATCGTGAGTCCCGACTTGACGGAGGTCATGGAGAACTCGTCAGACCCCATCATCAGTCATATGGTAGATTGGCTAGACTCAAGTTCACTTATGAATCCCATGAAAATATCTTTCCAGTATTCACACTTGCTTTAACTGAAGACTTTCTAAACTCAGTCTCGCAAATCACATAGGACTTCTCCTTTTCTACTAAGATCGATAGATTCTTTCTAGGTGCATCTTACTCCTAATAACGAATCTGAACCTACTGTAGCCAACATATACAGTAAGGATCTGAATGGCTAAAGATCAAAGAAATATGTAGTCAAACTAAGTAACCTCAGTACGAATAGCTGATGACACTACAGATCAAAGGACCGCTCACATCACTACAGCATCGAGATAATCACTGACGAGTGATTAGACATCCAAGTAGTTTCTCATCTTGGTCATGCTTAGTGTAAGTTATTTTCTAACAGCCACCCATACTCTCATCTCAGTATCCCTACACTACAGATCCGAGACTCATTTGCCCATAAGAGAGGTGAACAATGCATCGATCTTAAATAGATTGATCACTATCCTTGACGATCCTTTGATTGAGAGTATTTCAGAATTAACTATTAATTAATGTATGTCTCAAATTCTCAACACATTGAGAATACACAAAAATCATCTTTGTTAATTTTTAGAATAAATCATGGATACATAAACATGATTGGAAAAAAAATCTCTTTATTAATAGAAAAATATTACAAGTACAAAATTAAGTCTTGAAATTATAAAATGTGTCAGCCAATAATTGGCTTGTAGGACACACATCTAACAATTTGATCTTGTTCTTAATGGCCAAAACAAAAGTAATCCATCAAAAAAATAGAAATAAAATAGGAAAAAATAGGTAGATTAAATGATGATTTTTGGTGAGAAAAACTAAGGGATTGAGGTCTTTAAATAGACCTCTAATAGGGAGACTTTAGAGTTTGATTTGAGCTCTATTTCCTAATGGTTTTATAATTAGATCTTTGGTTGAAGAAGAACTTATTTGGGAGTTCTTCCATGAAATTCCCAGCTCTCCCATGTATTTTTAGCATGTGCAATGCACGTGCTGGCTATTTTTCTTCTTTTTTTTTTGTGGGTTTTTCTTTGGTTCTTTAAGATTTGTGCTTTAGGTAGGTTGGGTTATTATAGTATCAAAGCAAGGTTGTAGGTCTGAGTCATCAAAGTGCTAGAAAGTGATTAAAGCATCTTGCATTGTTGTTTCTTTTAAAGGAACTAAGAGCATGATTTGAAAAGCATGTGTCAAGATGTTATAAAATGTATCAAATTAATTTATCCATATAAGCACATGTATATATATTACAAAGCTGAGTATTAGAGTAAGGTTAAGTATCAAGATTATGTATCGATGCATGTAATAAATATCTTAGTGATGCTATAATAATGGTATATGTTCAGTTGCTGTTAATTATTGCTTATGCTTAATAATAAATTAAGTCTTATTTTCTCATTATTCCTCATTTTTGTCATCATGCAAAAGGTAAGAATGAAAGCAATGCAAGCCAGTGAGACTTAATAAATTATAAGCTGAAAGATAATCTTTTCATTAATCATTTGAATTGCTTTTTACAAGTTTGTATCACACAAAATGAATATACTATGTACAAAACAATGATCAATATAATGCACCAAGATACACATGTAAGACAAAAGACTGCTTGAATAGTATAAAGCAATACATATGATAACTAAGCACTATATAGACAGATAGTCTAGTCCTCGTTTGAGAAAAACACTATGTGAGTAGATGTGTTAGCCCTAGAGGATGACGATCCACCCCTCCTGCTCCTGGTCCTAGTGGAAGGCCCAAGTGTAGGTGAAAAGAAGCCGATGTCAGACCTAGTATATATCCTAAATGGTGTTCTAGGGATAGACTGACTAGGCTAGGTCAGCTGATAGGTGGAGGGTCTAGGTGGTAACGTGCATACCTAACTTTCAACTCCTACTACTAAGGACAAGAAAGTGACTCCAATTATGAGACAAAGCAACCTAGCACCATCATGAGGGAGATGGTGCTGGACTGCTAAGATAAGGCTAATCCTCTAATCTCAGACTGGATCTATGCTACTCATGAGCCTATCTTCCCCCTTTATTTTGTGGCTTATCCAACAAGATCAAATAAGTCTATTGGCTCCTCGCTCCTCGAACCCATCTACTACTCCAGGGCTGTGACTCTATCTGAGAGCATGGAGATCTCGACTCTAACTCCCTTGAACTCCCTCTGGATGGTGGCTGTGAGCTCTAAAGTATCTAGCGGTGTAGGTTCCTATCTCTCTGCCTTGAGTCTAGTCCAAACCATCTTGGCCAACCTCTGAAGCTGGTCCTCATCTAATTGTACTAATGGGCCTATAGCTGCTGAGCTGCTACTATTGTTGATGCCTCTAGTGGGGGTATGGTAGATGGTGCTGCCATTGGTGGTAAAGTAGGTGGTGGTGGTGGTGCTACTGGAGGTGTCATAGGCTTTGTGTCTGGCTCACAGATGAACTCAAATCTACCTCAGTATCCTCTTACTGTTGCTCCCACCCTAAGGCTCTCTGCACCCATTTGCCTTGCAATTTCCAATACCCTATCTGATCAAGGGATGGTCATTGTACGTGTCAGGCTGTAGCATGAGGACTCACGATGTCTTCCCCTCCAACTCCATACTGAGCTCCTTGAAGACTAGTGTAAGATGTGGGTTCCGATCGTATAGCAGAATATAAATTTCAAAAATTTTTAACATGCATAACAGAAGTTTTAACTTTTAAAACCAGCAAACCAAAACTCAAACCCTAGAATCACCTTATAGACTTCCATCAAACCAAAATAAGCATGCAATAGAAAAAAAGCTATACTTCATGAAAATGATAATCTTGTAACATAATGGTCTCCACAAAACTTCAAAGTAGAAGCCCTCCAACGGTGATTCACATGGGACTGATTAGGGTCCTTCCCAACCGAAGTAGTGCTGCAGCCTTTCTTCATAAGAATACTGTCGGCTTTCCTTCTCAAGAATCGATTGTACCATAATTTGTATGCCTTCGAATCTTTCACTAGGACCACATCAAGAATCTCCTCTCAAGAGATCTCACTACCTAAATCTGGTTTAGAACTCCAATACTTGGAAGAACTGAATCCTAGGACAAGCAACCCCTTGCTTTACTTTTCTCTCTTGCCTTCCTTACTAACTTTCCTCTCTATTTTTTTCTTGTCTTTTCTTAAATTTTTTTTTATCTTTTCCTCACTTATCCCATGCCTAATAACCAGATATCAGGATAAGGCAAGGAAACTAAAGGTTGTATTAAAGAAGGACTCTTCCTTCATTCCAACACAAATATTAAATGGGCGCACATTTATTTTGGCATGGAGATCAGGTAGGTGGCATGGATGACTCCTTTCTCATATGAAACTCTTCTATGATAAGGTAAGAAACTAATCTAATCCAATTAGGTTCAAGGCAATAGGTTAAGTTTAGCTCAAACTCCTTTGAACTAACCAAATTGAGAACTTAGGTTAACACAATGTGCTAGCATATCAAATTAACTCATAGAATTTATAATAAATCCTAATTAGATGAGACTAAGATCAAATCTCAAAGTGTATGATCCATTGGGTTCTATATCTAGCTAGCAGTGGACTCAGACTCATGACCTAAACTAATTCGATTGAATTAGGTTAGCCCAAATGCATCAATTAATCAGAACTCTTTCTAATTAATTTTTGAATTAAACTTCTTTAATTCTTGTGAGTCCACAGGTCAAGATTGATGTCTAGCAATATATCATAACTATCCAAAAGATATAAAATTTGATAAAAATATCAAAAATATCCTTCAATAATAAGTTACCATGTAATTCAATCCTTCGGTCATACAACTTTTCAGATGAACTACGAGCATGGAATCATGTCAAGCCCAAATACTCACCTATATGTATTTTGATCAAAAGGTGATGATTCAGTTGATGATACATTAAAAATTTCTTTTTATTTATCATCCTGCTTTGATCAAAGACTTTTCGAATCATCGACCTATGAGATCATATAAGATGTTCGCTCTCTTTATTAGGAGTGACCAATCCCTTATTAACCACTCATAGCCTCCATGCACACTTCACCATGTCTAAAACACCCCACACAAGGATCAGAGAATAAAGCTAGGGAATGAACCAAAACATAGATTCATATACATAAGGCACCATGGTGATCTCAGGTCTAAGAATCACTTACACAACTTTCATTAGAGAATAATCCACTGACATGCAAATAAGGCTCCATCAGATGTTCTCTCATAGGTCAATTCTGTAAACTCATTCTCTAACAAGCACCCACATTCTTGTATTAATGCCACTACACAAATGGTTGTAAGAACAACCATCCTCTCTGTTGAGCAAACAAAGGATGTGCTAGTCTTTATCGATATCATTGATCTCTGACTCAATGAATCAATAACTAAAAATATTTTAGATTAGAGCTATCAGGGATTTAAGTCTCACTGGTATAATCTCATTATGGCCCTAAAATCATTATCCTAACCTATGAGATTCATTATAATCTTAAACAAGTATAAGATGTAACATATGATGAATCAAAATATCTAATTTTATTAATAATAAATATCAAATATGTGAGTTTGAAAAATAAAATACAGAAAAATACCCTATCACATCACACATGCGATTGGTTTGTAAGGTATTATTCTTTCAATCTTTCACTTGCACTAAAACCAATCACCCCTATACTTGATGCCCATACAATCTAGGTGGTGGTCAAACTGTTACAATATCAAAATCTCAGTGAACGGATCTACTATATTGTTCTTGATGTCAACTCACTCTACGATCACATCGCATCTTTCGACAATATACCGAATGAGGTGGAATCATCTTAGGATGTGCTTGAATTTGTCATGAGACCTTAGTTTCTTAGCTTGAGCAACTACCTCAGTATTATCACAATAAAGAGGCACTGATTGTTCCATTCCAGAAACCACATCCAACTCTGAGATGAACTTCATCCTGATGACTTCTTTAGTAGCCTCACCAGTAGTAATGTAATTGGCTTTAGTGACTGAGTCAGCAATAGTCTGCTATTTGAAACTCTTCCAACTTACTGCACCACCATATAGGGTGAATACATATCTTGATATAGATTTACTATCATCCAGATTGGATGGAAAACTGGAATGAGTAAAGCCTTCTAGTTTTAAATCAAATCCACTATAAATAAGAAAAGCATCTCTAGTCCTTCTCAAGTACTTGAGAATATTTTTTACAATTCTTTAATGATCCTCTCTTAGATCTGCTTGAAATCTGCTTATAATGTCTAAGGCATAAGCTACATTAGGCCTGGTATACAGTATAGCATACATAATTAATCCTATAGCTGAAGCATAAGAAATAGAACTCATTCTATTTTTCTCTTCAGGTATCTTAGGAGACATCTTCTTAGAAAGTTATATGCTATGACTCATAGGTAAGTAACCTCCTTTACTTCCTTCCATGTTGAACCTCTTCAACACAAGATCTACGTATCTAGATTAAAACAAGCCAAACATCCTCTTCAATCTATTCCTAATCTTTATATCAAGTATATAGGATACTTCACCTAAGTCATTCATAGAAAACTTTTTTGATAGCCAGATTTTGATCGATTGCAACATAGAGATGTCATTTCTAATGAATAGTATGTCATCCACATACAAGATCAAGAAGGCAATAGCACTCCTACTAGTCTTCTTATACACATATGGTTCATCCATATATTTGATAAAGCCAAATGATTTGACTGCCTTATCAAAATAGATGTTCCAACTTCTCGATGCCTGCTTTAATCTATAAATAGATTTTTTTAGCTTGCATACTTGATTTGCCCTCCTACTAGAAATAAATCCTTCTTGCTGAGTTATATAGACTTTTTTCTTAAGATTTTTATTGAGAAAAATAGTCTTGACATCCATCTACTAGATCTCATAGTCATCGTATGTAGCTATAGCAAGCATGATCCGAATAGACTTGAGAATAGCTACGAATGAAAATTTTTTTTCATAGTCAACACCTTACCTTTGTCTGAAATATTTTGCCACCAGCCTGACCTTATAGGTCTTGACTAGGCAATTTGCTCTAATTTTTTTCTTGAAGATCCATTTGCAACCTATTGGGATCACACTCTCAAGTGCATCAACCAAAATTCAAACTTGATTGGTATACATGGAGTCCATTTCAGATTTTATGGCTTCAAGCCATCTATCAGAGTTACTACTCATGACTACTTTCGAATAGATCATGGGATCATTATTCTCAATGATGTAGGATGTGTTATCATTCTCAATGACAAATCTATACTTGAGTGATACATTACGTACTTTACTTGACCTTCAGAGAGGAGGTATGTGTAGTGGCTATGCCTCAATAATAAACACATCAGGTTGAGTATTAATTTATAGACTCTCCACATATTTTTTCTAGGTAGACTGTAGGTCTTGAACTTCCTCAAGTTTAACTGTCCTCCCACTATCTCCTTCTTGGATGAACTCTTTCTTCAAGAAAGTGGCATGCCTACTAACAAATAGCTTTTGTTTAATAGGGTGGTAAAAATAGTATCCTATACTCTAATTAGGATAACCTACAAACCTGCATTTATCTGATCTAGCACTTAGCTTATGTCCTTCAATATTTCTGATATAAGCAGGACAGCCTCAAATCTTAAGATACTTAAGATTAGGTTCCTTCCTCTCCATATCTCATATGAAATACTAGATATAGATTTATAAGGTATCTTGTTTATAATATGTGCAGCAGTCTCTAAGGCATAACCCCAAAAGAGGATCAAAAGATCAATGAAGCATATCATAGACCGCACCACATCTAATAAGGTGCGATTCATCTTTTCCACAATACCATTTAATTGTGGAGTGTAAGGAGTCCACCAAGAGAGAATTATGTTTTTCTTTAAATGATCAAGAAACTCACTAGTTAACTATTCCTCTCCTCGATCAAATTGAAGAGCCTTAATACTCTTACCAGTTTATTTTTCAACCATTCTTTGGTACTCCTTAAACTTATTAAAGGCTTCAAATTTATATTTCAATAAATACACATATCCAAATCTAGATAAATCATTAGTGAATGTGATGAAATAGGAGTATGCTCCTCTAGTCTGAGTCAACATTAGATCATAAATATTAGTATGTACTATGTGAAGGAACCAGATCTAGGGTTTCAAGATTAGATCTTGAAACTTTTTCAAGATCATGCAGTGAAAGACTACAATAAATCAAAATTTATTTTATAAAATCAAAAAATCCCTAAATCTAAGATCCTATTACATGATTATTACATGGCATTAAATCAAAAATTAAAACATATAGAGAATAAACTACATATTGATCATATCAACATATTTCTATGCTACATCTAATGTATGTAATAAACAATAGATCAGATCTATTACCTTACAAGTTAGACATTCTAACCTCACTGATCCAGGCTTGAGGATGATGTTGCAAGCCACACACGCATCCAACCTCTAGGAGTCATCCATACGAGCCTACAAATCTCGATCAGAAGTCCTACTCCAGGAAATCAGCACAGTACTGTGCTGATCCTTCTTCGATGGTTGATCAGGTGCCTCCTTCTTCTTGATTTGGACTCTTCCAAAGATGAGAAGTAGGAGGAAGAGTTTTAGATCTAAGACGCTCTCAGAAAACTCAAGATGGAGGAAGGGAAGAGATGAACACAACAACCCTAGAAGAAGACCCTCTTCTTCTTCTCTTTGCTCTCTCTAGACACCCTATCTTGTGTCTATTATATCTCCACACCCCAACCTTCTTTCTCTCCATTTTTTGGATGTCCCAAAGAACTCTATTTGATCTATTTTCTACAAAAATTTTATAAAGAAATTTATTTTATTCAAAGATATATGATAGAGTCTTTGTCTAGGTCAAATACCTAGTCAAGATTTATCCAAACATGGCAAGATAAGGGGTGCCCAACTCTTGGGTGCCCCCTCCTTCTTTTTGTGTGTGGACCAACAGCAAAGGGCACCTATCAAGTACCATAAAAGCCATGAAAATTCCAAAAAAGGTCTGGGTAAAATTGATGCAAAAAGGAAAGAGTTTTGGATTTCTAAAACTCTATCTCATAGAATTTGAAATCCAAACTTATTCCTACTTTGATTTGATCCACAACCATCTTCCATGTAAGAAAGAAGAGAGAAAACCTATTGGGCATGGTGAAGACCTGGGAGAGGATTTTTGTCGCACAAAATAAGAGGGAATTGGCATGGAATAAGAGAGAGGGCGTGGGGGGCTTATGTGGCACAAGGTAGAATCCTAGTCTTGCTGGGATTCTATCTTATGACTTGTTTTAATTTGCTTTCTCAAACCAAATCAAACCAAAATTAGGTCAACCTAATTAAAATAGGTCTTAATCTAATTAAGAATCTAATTTAATCAGATTAAATTAAATTTAAATTTATTTTAATTTTTTAATCAAATTAAAAATTAGGTTGTCCCAAGTCTTAATTGAACTAGGACTAGTTTTTTCTTGCACTTGGCTTATCCAATAAATCAATTGAACTTGATCCAATCAAGTTCAAACTAAATCTAATTAAATTATATTTAATTAGACTTAATCTAAGCTCATTGGATTAATCAAATTAAGCCAATTAGTAATCGAATTGCTAATCTATTCTCCTGCAACACTTGCACTAGGTTAAATGTCAATCGTATTGATCGTTTAACCCTAGAATGATTCTTAATCGTTGATCAACTATCTGATCGGATCATGAACTCTAATGTGTGTGACTTCATAGGTCTGAACCTAAGTCAATAGAATAAAAATAAATTTTTATACCAATCGAAGTGACCATGTAGTAATGGTATCCGACAGTTGGATAGGTCGAATGTGTAGAACAACATCTTTAGAACCCATGCGGATATAGTTTCCATATAATTCATCCCCTTGACCAAAATGATCATAGGATACTTCAGAGTTCTATTATCAACTCTGATCAGGTTGTCTACGTTGTATTTCAAAATATCAAATCCATCTGATGGATTACCCTGGCCAGGATTTTGCTAAATTGAAATACAGCGACTCATTCTTCTCCAATCTGTGCCCAGAAGCCTTTCATCATTGAATTAAAAATTTAGTTAGTCCAGTACCAAAGCACAGTGAGTTGCTTGCAAGTCACTGAGGCGATCTCAGGTCTAAGAGATACTTATACCTATATCCCATTAGAGACATTCTCGACAGGAGAATACTCTGGAGTTGATCACGTTCAATGATGATGTACCCTTACATCTCACCTGTATGCCATACCAGTGTCTTCACACTCCTTGGTTAAGAGAACAACCAACCCATATGGCCTACAGTGACCTATGCTCGATAGAAGCTGTCGTCCTTATTAACAGCCTATCATTTGATCGTGAATAATTTTAAGGATTAATCGATAAATTCTCTCTTTATCAAACTTAAATAGTCCTAAGGACTTCATCATAACAACGGAGTTCATTAGAAGATGAAAACTTATGATAAAAATATCAAAAATATATTTTATTTATTAACAAATCAATTACAATACTTGGTTGCTCAACCGTCAACATCTTGACGATTGACTTTTGAGACATATTTTCCAACAACTCCCACTTGTCCTAAAACCACTCGACATAGTATCTAATAACCATATTAAAAGGGCTAGTCTAGGAGCACCTAAATCAGTCACACTAATTTACTTAGCTGACATGGGTCAGCTTGAATAGTCAAGTGATCCAATCAAAATATAATTTCACTAAGAGGTCAGGTAAGTTCGATCGATGGGAGGGTCTGTCAAAGCTTGCCTTAGACACCATCAGAAATGGCCACGTAAGCAGGCTCCCAATTAAAAACCACCGGTCTGGTTTACCTTAGATACCAACTGATTTAATTAGTTTTGATTAGATCAATCTAACACTTCGTCCGCTTAGTCCAGAATCAAGTCCATTTGGTTCTCGTTAAAGATATGAACTTGACCAACTACAACTATTATAATTGATCTAGAGAATCCTTGACCTAATCTAAGACAATAATTGATTAGATTTAGTTAATTCTCTAATTAAGTTCATCTTTAATCTAACCTTAGGTCTAACCTAATTAATGGACCTAATTCTCACTAATCCATTAACCCAATGTGTTATGGTTTGTGTCTTTGGTTCTTCAATTCACAATCCTAGAACCTAATCAAAACAACTTCTTAATTCTCAATTAAGTTTTGGGCTGAGGGTTGGGGTTCGACTTTTTAAAAATAATTTTCATATTTATAAAATAATTTTACAACATGGTTCTACCAACCAAGTTGCATGTTTGATTCATAATCAAGATGCAAATGAAATAAACATGAAACTACTTTAGATCTAATCTAAACAGGTTCATGTAATTGAAACTATTTCAACTTTAAACTACACAAATTTTTCAGACAAAAATATGATGGTTCTTTGTGCAGGTTATATTAACAAAGATATTTTATTTTAAATTTAAATATCTTTTAAATTTAATAAATCATAAATTTAATCTAGATCACATCTAACAAATTTATGATTAAAGATAGATCTACACGAACTAGGACAACCTTTGCACTATAAGGGGTAAACCTTACAGCAGGACAACCTTGTAGTTCGTGATTGATCTAAAAATTTTAATTTTAAATTTAATAATTAGATTATAAATTAAATCTAATCTAAAAAATAATCTAAGCATGTATAAATAATCATATAATAAATAATCTGACTCTGATACCAATTGAAGGAACCAGATCTAGGGTTTCAGGATTAAATCTTGAAATTTTTTCAAGATCATGCAGCGAAAGACTAAAATAAATTAAAATTTATTTTATAAAATTAGAGAATTTCTAGATCTAAGATTCTATTACATGATTATTACATGGTATTAATCAAAAATTAAAACATATAGAGAATGAACTGCATGTTGATCATATCAACATGTTTTTATGCTACATCTAATGTATGTAATAAACAATAGATCAGATCTATTACCTTGCAAGTTAGACGTTCTAACATTGCTGATCCAGGCTTGAAGATGATGTTGCAAGCCACACACGCATCCAACCTCTAGGAGTCATCCATACGAGCCCACGAATCTCGATCAAAAGTCCTACTCCAAAAAATCAGCACAGTATGCTAGTACTGCATTGATCCTTCTTCGATGGTTGATCAGGTGCCTCCTTTTTTTTGATTTGGACTCTTCCAAAGATGAGAAGTAGGAGGAAGAGCTTCAAATCTGAGACACTCTTAGAAAACTCAAGATGGAGGAAGGGAAGAGATGAACACAACAACCCTAGAAGAAGACCCTCTTCTTCTTCTCTTTGCTCTCTCTAGACACCCTATCTTGTGTCTATTATATCTCCACGTCCCAACCTTCTTTCTCTCTAATTTTTGGATACCTAAAAGATCTCTCTTTGATCTATTTTTTACAAAACTTTTATAAAGAAATTCATTTTATATAGAGAGATATGATAGAGTCCTTATCTAGGTCAAATACCTAGTCAAGGTTTATCCAAACATGACAAGATAAGGGGCGCCCAACTCTTGGGTGCCCCCTCCTTCTTTTTGTGTATGGACCAATAGCAAAGGGTTCCTATCAAGTGCCATAAAAGCCACAAAAATCTCAAAAAAGGTCTGGATAAAATTGATGCAAAAAGGAAAGAGTTTTGGATTTCTAAAACTCTACCTCATAGAATTTGAAATCCAAACTTATTCCTACTTTGATTTGATCTACAACCATCTTCCATGTAAGAAAGAAGAGAAGAAACCTTTTGGGCATGGTGAAGACCTAGGAAAGGATTTTTGTTGTGCAAAATAAGAGGGAATTGGCATGGAATAAGAGAGAGGGCGTAGGGGGCTTATGTGGTGCAAGGTAGAATCCTAGTCTTACTGAGATTCTATCTTATGACTTGTTTTAATTTGGTTTCTCAAACCAAATCAAACCAAAATTAGATTAACCCAATTAAAATAGATCTTAACCCAATTTAGAACCTAATTTAATCAAATTAAATTAGATTTAAATCTATTTTAATTTTTTAATCAAATTAGAAATTAAGTTGACCCAAGTCCTAATGGAACTAGGACTAGTTTTTTTTGCACTTGGCTTATCTAATAAATCAATTGGACTTGATCCAATCAAGTCCAAACTAAATTTAATTAAATTATATTTAATTAAACTTAATTTCAACCCATTGATTTAATCAAATTAAGCCAATTAGCAATCGAATTGCTAATCGATCCTCCTGCAACACTTGCACTAGATTAAATGTTAATCGTATTGATCGTTTAACCCTAGAATGATTCTTAATCATTGATCAACCATCCGATCAGATTATGAACTCTAATGTGTATGACTTTATAGGTTTGAACCTAAGTTAGTAGTACAAAAATAAATTTTTGTACCAATCAAAGCGACCATCTAGCAATGATACCCGACGGTCGGATAGGTCGAATGTGTAGAACAATATCTTTAGAATCCATGCGGATATAATTTTTATATAGTTCATCTCCTTGACCAAAATGATCATAGGACACCTCAGAGTTTAACTATCAACTCTAATCAGGTTGTCCACATTATATTTTAAAATATCAAATCCATCTGATGGATTATCCTGGTCAGGGTTTTGCTAAATTGAAATACAGCGACTCATTCTTCTCCAACTCTTGGAGTGGTCAATCCCATCTCGATCACACTCTGACTTTGCAAGTACTTGATTGTGCCCAGAAGCCTTCCGTCATTGAATTAAAAATTCAGTTAGTCCAATACCAAAGCACAGTGAGTTGCTTGCAAGTCACTGAGGCGATCTCAGGTCTAAGGGACACTTATACCTATATCCCATCAGAGACATTCTTGACAGTAGAATACTTTGGAGTTGGTCACATTCAATGATGATGTACCCTTATATCTCACCTGTATGCTATACCAATATCTCCACACTCCTTGGTTAAAAGGAAAACCAACCTATATGGCCTACAGCAACCTATGCTCGATAGAAGCTGTCGTCCTTATTAACAGCCTATCATTTGGTCATGAACAATTTTAAGGACTAATCGATAAATCCTCTCTTTATCGAATTTAAATAATCCTAAGGACTTCATCATAACAACGGAGTTCGTTAGAAGATGAAAACTTATGATGAAAATATCAAAAATATATTTTATTTATTAACAAATCAATTACAATACTTGGTTACTCAACCATCAACAGCTTGACGATTGGCTTTTGGGATATATTTTTTAATACTATATCCAAAATATCACTCATCCTATCTCTATATCCAGTAAATGGAGTCTTGATCATCTTACCCATGAGATAAGATTTTCAAATTCCATATGATTTAAAATCATAAGGATCAAAAAAATTTTCTTTGTATAACTTGTTAATCCTTGACTTATTGATATGACCAAGTCAACAGTACCAGAGATATGTGACATCCATATCTTCTCTCTTTCTTTTCTTCATTTGATCAATATGAAGAACATTATCGTCAAGTGACAAGAATAAAAGATCATTATTTGTAAAAGCATTATCATAAAATTTATTAGAAATATAAATAGAGCAACCATTACCCTTTTCTTTTATTTCAAAATCTTATTAAAATAATATAGGTACAAAAATAATATTTCTAACAATTCTAGGCATATAGTAATAGTCTTTCAATTCTAAAACTTTATCCGAAAGCAACTTCAACATCAAGATTCCTACAGCTTCGGCCTGGATGGATTCTCTACTAGCATCGAACAGCATAAAGTCACCTTCATTCAGCTCCTTATTTTCTGCAGATCCTACAACAATTTACAAAGATATGAGCCATAAATGGTATCTAATACCCAAGATTCTAAACTTGAAGTACTTAATGATAAATTTGATTGTATCATATACAAATCCTTAGCAATATTTGCTTTCTTGTGCTTCAAAATTATAAGGTAGTCCTTGTAGTTTCTCTTTTAGTGTCCTTCCTTACCACACTGATAATAAGTACCCTTAGCGAAGACCTTCTTCACTTTCTTCTTGAAGATGCTAGCCTTAGGGTTCGACTTTTTTTTTGAAATATTTTTGCCTTTCTTCTTGAAGATCTTATCTACAAGAAGAATAGGAGTCTTTTCACCCTTGAAATGATTTTCAGCTATCTTCAACATATTAAGCAGCTCAGGCAGGCTAGTGTTTAGTTTATTCATATGATAGTTTATGACAAACTGTGAGAAGAATTCAGATAGTGACAGCAGGATCAAATTCTAACTAAGCTCACCATCTATAACAAAATCCAACTATCTTAGATGAATGATCAAATCAATCATCTTTAGGACATGGATCTATACAGATGTGCCATCACTCATTCTAACATGAAATAACTACTTAGATATCTCATATCTAGTAGTCTGACTTTGTTCTCTATACAACTTCTTTAAGTTGAGGAGTATGGAAAGAACATCCATGCCTTCATATTGCCTCCAAAGCTCATTGCTCATAGAGGCAAGCATGATGTATTTGATAGTCATACTGTCATCTTGTCACATCTTGTATGTGGCTCTTTCCTTCTCGATAATATCTTCACTGATCGAATCGGATTAGGGGTATCCAAAATATAGGAGACTTTCTCTTGTATGAGAATAATACTCAAATTTCTCAACTAGTCCACATTATTTGGTCCGATCAATTTGTTAGCATCAAGTATGCCACACAGTGAAAGTGAGGATGTCATTATGCAGTTTAAATCTATAAATAGACAACTCATGATGACATGCACAGCTAGATTAAAATTTTTATGTAATTGTTACTCTCACTATTTTATCGAATACTATAGCCCTCTTCTATGATAAACGAGAAATCCTTATTGGTTTTCTTAGTGAGGTTGAGATCTTAATTCCTCACAAAAGTCTTATGCCTGTATAACAAATCTTCATGAGTTTAAAGATAGAAAACTCCTTTTCAATTGCATCTCATACAACTCTTAACATATACTTGTCTCTAAAATATATATAGCCTTGTGGTTGTACAACAAACTATAATATTTTAATTAAGTTAGACCCTTAATGTGTCCTAAAGCCAATCATATGGATGATTGTGCTCTTTGTAATTGATATATGAAGTATGAATTAATAAAAATTATTTGGCATTATATTTTTCTTATTAGAACTCATGTTGTGATGAAGTCTTTAGAACTATAAAGTAATCGATAAAGAAGGATTTATCAAATAGTTTCTTAAACTATATTCATGACCAAATGATATATCATTAAAGGATGGTGATATTAATCGAGTGTAGGTCATTGTATGCCATATAGATTGGTTGTCCTCATAACCAAAGAGTGCGAAGATACTAGCATGGCATACAGGTGAGATAAAGGAGTACATCATCACTGAACAAGTGAGTTACCTGCAGAGTGCTCTACTATCAAGGATAGCTTACAAAGGATATAGGTATAAGTATCCCTCAGACCTGAGATCACCATAGTGGCTTGCAAGCAGCCATTGTGCTTTGATGTCAGACTATCTGCATTTTTAATGCAATGATGAAAGGCTACTAGGTACAGTCACGTACTTGCAAAGTCTGTATATGAATCAAAATAGGATTGACCCCTCTAGATTATAGGAGATAAGGCATCACTGTTTTTCAATTTTGTAAAACCTCAATCGGGATAATCTATGTGATGGATTTGAAAGGTTAAAATACAATATGGATGACTCATCCAAGGTAGACAGTTTAAGACTAAGTCATCCTGAGCATTCAGGGTAAAAGAGATGAATTATTCGGTAACCATATTTTAAGGTTTTTGAATGTTGCCTTGCAAATATTTGATCTATTCAGACATCAAAAATTATTGCTAGATGGTAACTTCGATTAGTATAGAAAATAGTTTCTGTACTACCGACTTAGTGTTCGAACCTATGAAGTCACATACAAAGTCAGGTAAAGTAGGAAAGAATTGACTTAATATCTATATGTTCAATTTGAAAGTATGTAACTTGATCGAATAAATAGATTAGCTTAATTAAGAATTAAGTTAAAGATCATATGAAATTAAATAGTTGACTATGTCTAGCTAGCACTGGACATGAGGTGTAGATTTGATTCGGGGGATGATATTAATCTGATCAGTGATCCAAAAAAATTATAGGACATTGAATTTATGTCCTAATTAATTTCATATTAGATCTGATTTAATTAAGACTTAATTGGGTTAAAAATTTAAGTTAGATTTAGACCAAAATTCTAATTAGATTAGGATTGACAAACTCTTTAAGTTTGGTTTGAATCAGGTTCGAATCAGATTAAATTTGAGCCAGATTGGTTTAGAACCAAAGAATCCCAAAACCCTGGGACTCTCTCTTATGTTTGGCTGACCAAAATAAGAAAGGAGTGCTGATTTTAATCACTCCAATATTTTGCTCATGCATGAAGAGAAAGGTTGCATGCACTTTGGTCCTTCCTTGGCATCTCTTAGGTGATTTGGATAAGGTCCAAGTTTGAATTTGATTCAAATTTAAAAGAGACCTAATTCCATAGGACTTGATCAGATGTATTTGTGGCATCAATTATAAAAGGGTAGCACCTTAACCACTGATGGCAATGCATGGTCTTTTGTGTGACAAAGATTAAATCATCGTGAGATTGGTTTGTTTGTGCAACAAACCAAAAGGGAGGGTGTCTACTTCTTGGCATGGTTCTTCTCTTGGAGTCTATCTCTTGGCATGAAGAAATCCTCTCAAGATTCTGGCTGTGAGATCTGATCTTAACGGCTTCTCCCTACTACCCTTCTGAGAGATCAACACCTCGAGCTTCATCCATCTTTCCTACGAAGTCTGGCCTGCGCGCGAAGTAGAGGATCTTTGCGTTCAAACCTCATGAGGCATCAGATTTAAGGAATCCTTAGGGATTTTGATCCCTATTCCATTGTGTTTCAGATAAAGATAAATGTTATATTAACCTTTTGAATAGAAAAATTTTCAGATGTATCCTGACAATCCGATCCTGATCGGATTTTTCCTTCAACTGGTGTCAAAGTCAGGTTGATACATGGATGCATAAATAATTTTTTTTGATATGTTTACATCTTGTATATAATCAAATTTTTATGTTAGATATTAAATCTGATTTAGACTTATTATTAAAAATTTTTTGATCTGGATTTGATCAGATTTCAAGAATCAAATTAATGATTGGTGATGGTTTGTTATAAATCTGTTATAATAAAACTTTTTTGTTACAGATTTTTATTAAAATAACAATCTATTTATAATATATTTTAAATAAATTTTTAATAAATTTTTTTATAAAATATTTCATATTGAAAGTTAGACTTAATCAAGATTTGAATTAAATTTATTTTGATAGATTTTTAAATCTAATTTTAAATAAAATTTTGTACAACATAAAAATAGGTCTCACCAGAATTTTATTTTCTATAGTTCATATGTGTATCTGATTATTTTTCTATATGATTCTAGATCTAAATTGAATATTTTATATACTACATAAACTTAGTTTTAGATTTGAAATAATGTATATGATATATTGATCTAATTAGATTAGATATAAAATATGTATGATATGATCATGTTCATATTAGTGCACACCTAACTTTTTAGTTAATTGCATGTGTAGATGCAATTAGTTTGAGAAAATAGATTTTTGATCTTAGTACCCAGTATTCATATTGAGATAATCACCAAGATGTCTGGTCATAAGAGAAAGTAGGGTTTAAAGACTCTCTCTTCCTATTCGATGGGATGATTTTATGGCATATTGGGGTGCCATACGATTATATCTCATGAAGAAGAGCAGAAAAAGAAATTTTAAAATTATTTTGATCATGAATATATTTAGATTAGATCTAAAGTGATTTGTGAATCATTATGATTTTAATGAAGCAAATTCAGACATGAAAATTAGTTTTAAGATCTTAATTGTATGTTGCATATGATGGAATATGTAGTGATCTAAAAGTTTCTATGATGCATATGATGTACATATGAAATTTAGATCAAATTGATACTTGTTTAATTATTAAATATAGATCTAAAAATTAGATTTTATGATATAAAAATTGCATGACATATGACATATGCTTCACTTGAAACCCTTATAAAATAGTTTTACAAATTGAAACATACATTTCACATATTTAATTTAGAATTAAGTTTAATAGATTTAGATTTGAGAATTGAAAATCCTAAGACACCACATAAACCATTGGGGCAATGGGTTAGCTTGAATCAGATCATCTAACTAAGTTAGATCTAGAGTTATAAATAAATATGGACTAATCAGAGAAATTGATTAAATCTAATCAAAAATTAAGTTAGATTCGATCAGAATTTTTCTAAGATCAACCTCAATAGTTGTAGTTTAATCAAGTCCATATTTTTGATCATATCATATGGACCTGATTGTGGCTCAGTGATTTAGCCTGAGTCTTTTAGTTGATCAAATTAAAACTAATTAACCAATTTGTGTCTTAGGTAAGAATGGCAATTCAATCGATGGTTTTTAATTGGTAGTCTGCTTACCTGGCTATTGTGATGGTGTCTAAGGTAAATCGAGGTAGACCCTCCTATCAATCTCACTTATCTAATTAATTTTGTAGATTATGTTTGATTAGGTTACTGATTGATTCGAGTTAGTAAGGTAAATCAGTGTGACTGATTTAGATGTCTCTAGACCAGCTTATCTCTAGTCCTCTTCATAACTTAGTGAAGTCAGTGGAAGGATTTACGACTTGTTGGTTGATCTCTTCTCTTATTCTTAGATCATTAAATCAAATCAGTATGACTAATTTAGGTGCCATTTGACCAACTTATCATTCGTCCTCTTTATAACTTGGTGAAGTTAGTTGGAGGATTTATGACTTGCCGATCAATTTCTTTTCTATCTTCTAAAATTATATAACTAAATTTTCTAAATTATCAGATCCTTAAAATGTAATAGTTATAGGGATAACTAGATCATAGCCTCCCATTAAGTTGGATAATGATGGGTCTATTAGCTTGATAATCATTGGAGATGCAAACACCTAGTGCTTATCTACTATTGAAATTATCATTCATAATATGATGACTCAGATGTGACTCTCTAATGGGTGATCAGGTTGGTCGAGCAAATTCGAACCTAATCATTCGTTAGTTAGATGCACTGAGTATGGTCATATTAATGATTGGACCTAATCAGGACTTTTAGTGGAGGCCAAAACCTACTGAAAAAGAATTTGAGATAAAATCATTACTAAAAATTATTTGGAGAAATAATTGGTTAAGAATCTATCCGTAGATGAACATGG
Organism: Elaeis guineensis; assembly: GCF_000442705.2. Lineage (NCBI taxonomy): Eukaryota > Viridiplantae > Streptophyta > Magnoliopsida > Arecales > Arecaceae > Elaeis > Elaeis guineensis. The sequence goes on along the minus strand of NC_026004.2, from coordinate 78,069,505 downwards.
GTTAGTCAAGCAAACTTGAACTTGTGTGCAGTCTATGTGGATTCTACTACCCGCTAAAAAATTAAGATAATTTTTTGAATTGAAGGTAGAGGCTACCAATTCATATAGAATAGTAGGAGAATCTTTAGACTAAAATCTAAGTCTTTAGACTTAATTAATTCATATACTAATAGGTCTTAATATTTTTCTTTTAGTTATGGCTAGTTATTTATCGCTCTGCTCACTATTGGACAATGATAAGCTTATGGGACCTAATTTTGATAGTTGGTATCGAAAATTAAAAATTATTTTAGAGTACAAGAGGATCCTATATGTGATTACGGATCCAGCATCTGAAGTACCAGCTCTCAATGCATGTGCAACAGCTAAAGACACTTATCATAAGTGGCTCAATGATCATGCAATGGTATGTTGCATAATGAGAGCTGCTATGAACGATGAATTTAATTATAAATTTGAAGAAGCTCTATCAGAAAAAATACTTCAAATGTTAAATAAGTTCTTTGGCACCCTTGAGGATGCATCCTCAATGGGGCATCGATCCTCTGAGAGAGGAAGAAAATGCAAGGTGCAGAAAAATCATGCTGAAACTAAGCAGACTAAGATAGAATACTTCTTTTGCAAGAAGCTGAGGCACTAAAAGAGGAATTATCCTCTATATCTAGCTTTTCTTGATCTGAATAGGTTTGGAAAGAGAAATCAGTAAATGATTACTTGACAAAGTACTTATATGATAACATCTTGTAATTTTTCTATTTGTAACACTACTATCTGAGTATTGGATACTGAAAGTCTGATTCATATCTATAATTCATTGTAAGAACTTTAAGTTAGTAGAAAATTTAAGAATAGCAAATTATTCCTGAATGTTAGAGATGGAAGGACTGTTCCAGTTCTAGCTATAGGAAAGGTTTAGCTTGTTCTTAATTCAAATACCATTATATTAGATGATTGTTATTATTGTCCATCTTTCCTTATGAATGTTATTTCCATAGACCTTTTGGCCAAGGATGGATTTATTTTTTCAATAAAATTTTTTTTTATGATATCATTGTGAATGATATTATAATTATGCATGGATAATGAAAAGATAATATTTATATTTTGTCACAGTCTGTTAGTATAATATACATATCGAACAAACATCCTAGAGTAGATAATGTCATGGATACCTACCTTTGGCATTGTAGGCTCGATCATATAAACAAGAATAGGATGAACACATTAAATAAAGAGAGAGAGTCCTCAAAGTTAATGATTGTGAATCATTGTCGACCTATAAATCTTGTCTTCTTGGAAAGATGATCAAGTCACCCTTCACTGGAAAGGGTGAATGAGCCAGTGATGTTCTGAGTCTAGTACATACTGATATATATGAAACCATGAATATGAGTGCTAGAGGAGGATATTACTATTTCATTACATTTATTGATGATCAATCGAGGTATGGATATGTCTAGCTTATGAAGCAACAATCCGAATCATTTGAAATGTTCAAATGATTTCGTAATAAAATAAAAAAAAGAGTATTAAAATTTTTTGATCAAATCGAGGAGGCGAATGAAAGAATAATGTCCTACAAGTCAATCACATATGAGATGCGATAGGATATTTTTTGTAATTTATCTTTCAGACTCATATAATTAACATTAATTTATTAATAAAATAGATATTTTTATTTTATTATATGCTGCATCTTTTTATTCTTAAGATTATAATGAATCCCATAGGTCTGAGCAATAATTTTAAGGTCATGATGAGATTATACCAGTAAGATCTAAATCTTTGATAGTCATGACCTAAAATATTTCTAGTTGTTGGTTCATTTAGTCGGAGATCAATGATACTGGTAAGACTGACATGTCCTATGTATGCTTAAAAATGAAGGTGGTTGATCTCACAACCACTTGTGTGGTGACACTAATACAAAGTTATGGGTGCTCATTTGAGAATGAGTTCACTGAATAGACCTACAAGAGAATATCAGATGGAGTCTTATTTATATATCAACTGATGATTCTCTAGTGGGAGTTGTGTAAGCGATCTTTTGATCTGAGATCGTCATAGTACCTTATGTACATGGATCCATATTTTGGTTCATATCCTAACTTGATTCTTTGATCCTTGTATGGGGTATTCTGGATATGGTGAAGTATGCATAGAGGTTGTGAGTGATCAATAAGGGATCAGTCTCTCCCAAAAAGGGAGCGAGCATCCTATGTGATCTCATAGGTCGGTGATTTTGGAAGTCTTTAGTCAAAATAGGATGATAATTAGAAAAGAGTTTCTAATATATCATTAACTAAATCATCACTTTCAGATCGAGATACATAAAGATAAGTGATTGGGTTTGACATGTTTTCATACCCATAGCTCATCTGGGATGTTGTTTAATTGAAGGATTGAATTACACAGTAACTTACCACTGAAAGATATTTTGATAATTTTTTATCAAAATTTTAAATCTTTTGGATAGTCATGGTATATTGTTAGATATCAATCTTGACTTATGGATTCATCAGAATTAAAAGAGTTTAATTCAGAAATCAATTAGGAAGAGTCCTAATTGATTAAGACTCTTCGGGTGACCTAATCTGATCAGATTAGAGTTATGTCAAAAGTCTAGATCCACTACTGGCTAGATTTGAAATCCAATGGATCACACACTTTTAGATTTAGCCTTGATCTAATTTAATTAAAATTTAATATAAATTTTAAGGATTAATTTGATATGCTAGCATATTGTATTAATCCAAGTTTCTAAATTGATTTAGATTAAAGTATTTGAGATAACCTAGACCTGTTGTCTTTGACCTAATGGGATTGGATTCTTATCCAACTTGAAACAGTTTCAAGTGGAGAAGGACTCCTCTACACCCACTAGATGCCACACCAAAAAATAAATGCCGCCCCACTCATTTTAGCACGTGAAGATGGAGAGTCCTTCATGAAGGAACTTATCTTAATGTGTTGCCTTAAATGATCAACCAGAACTCTAATGGTTTATTGCCAATTTAAGATAGAATTTTTATGACACATAGAAAAGGGAGAGTTCTTCTATGTGAAGTCTATCTTACACCAAAAATTTTACATGATGAATTTATTCATTGCATGAGAAAGTGGAGTGCCAAAGGTTGGCACCCCTTGGTCCCTTCTCACGTCTCTTGGTCTCTTATTTAAATGGGATATCCCATATGGCCCATGTGATGGGTTTTTGAATGAAAACTAGAGATAAGTGGTGTATAAATCAAAAAAAAATTGAAAAAAATTTGAAAAAAAAACAAAAAAAAAATTGAGTGGCAAAAGTTGTAAGAAGGGTGGTGAGAGAATTAGCAAGTGTTGCTAGTGTGCCCTAAGGTTTGATTTTTTCATATGTTGGAGTTAAAAATCAAATCTTAGATTGTGATACATCTGAATAGTATCTTCTTGGTATGATTCTGGTGGTAAGATCGAAAGTAACTGGGCTTCGGTGTGATCGTTCCTTGAGTTTAAAGCCGACAGTATTCTTGAGAAGATAAGGCTGCAGCGGCGCACCGGTTAAGAAGGATCTTGGCCAACTTCCATGTGAATCACCATTGGAGGGCATCTATTTTGGAGTCTCGTGGAGATCACCAATGTGCCACATTATCTTTTTGGTGAAAGTAAAAATTCTATCCCTTTTGCATGCTTGTTTTATTTTGATCGACATCGGCAAGATGATTCTAGGGTTTGGATTTGGATTTTGGCTCGATAGTTTTAACTATTAAAGCTATTGACTTGTATGATTTTAAAATTTTTAAAAATTATATTTTGCTATGTGGTTAGAACCCAACAGTGGTATCAGAGCTACTCTTATCCAATTCGATCAAACAAGTGCAAAGTAGTAGCATAGAATTATTCTTGTTCATATATTGCCAAAAATATTGTTTCGATTTTTAGTATCGATCTTTAAGTTAAAAAAATTATTTTTGACTTTATAAGAATCATGGATTTAAATTTTAATTATTAAATTATAAATTTATGATAATTTAAAATTTATATTATCATGGTAGCTTGATGCTTAAATCGATTTATGGTTAAGGGTGTTATGCATGCCTAATATGATTAGGGTTAGCTTGATTACTTGAATATACTTGTCATATGTTATGACTTCTATTGCACCCTTATATGATATTTTTGGCATGATTATATGATTGCTATTGTGATTTGTGATTACATGCCGAATGGCATAATATATAAAGTATTTTTTATGCAGTCGTAGTTAGGATGTGCTGAGACCAGTTCAATGACCCCTTTTAAAAAAATTATATTAAGTTATAATGTCAAAATTCACTTTCAAATCAAAAGTTGAATTCATTTGACTAATTGGTGTCTAGAAAAGTATGAAAGGTGGTTTTCTAATTAGGTGTGTATGCTGGCTTGGCCAACTTTGTTGGTGTCTAAAAGAAGCTATGGGGAGCCTCCCACCTACTGACCTAATCAATTTTGTCTTATTGAATTTCGGACATAGATTGATTAGTGATGTAGACATTACAAGGGCCTTCTTTCAAACTTGATCAATAGAGTATGTCAAGATCTTAATGAGCTTGTTGTGCTATCTACAAGACTTACTATAGAAATTGATATGATGTTGGCTAAGTACATTTTGATGCTTATGACATATTTTGAATAGTGTTGCTTTGTTGTGCTATCCACAAGGCCAGCATTGTTTAAATATAACCATATGGAATTGAAGAGTCAACTTAACGAGAACATTATAGTTTGTTGTGCTATCCACAAGACTAAATGTGATCTAGAGGCCAGAGAGAAAAATATTCAGAATTGTAGAGGTACAATTAGTAAAGAGTTACCTACTTTTGAACTCATGAATACTTGTTCTGCTATCCATAAGGTGTTTGTGAGGAATAGAGATTTCAACCCCACTAAGGAATATTAGTATGTTTCTCAATTTTTATATTTGAGGGCTATAAAGTTTGATAAAAATAGTGAGAGACACAATTAGATAAAAATCTTAATCTAGTTGTGTATGTCATCATGAGTTATCCGCTTATATTGTGTTCTTATTATTGTAGATTAACTACACATATGGCATCCTCTCTATCACTTAGAGGCATACTAGATGTAAATAAATTGATTAGACCAAACTATGTAGACTGGTTGAGAAACTTAAGAATAATTCTCACTTAGGAGAAAGTCTCTTACATTCTGGATATATCTGCACCCGATATGATCAGAGAAGATGCTTTCGAGGAGGCAAGGACCACACATAAGATGTGGAAGAGGACAGTGTGACTGTCAAATGCATCATGCTTGCCTCGATGAGCAATGAGCTTCAGTGGCAGCATGAGGATATGGATGTTCCCTCTATACTCCTTAATCTTAAGGAGTTATATGGAGAACAAAGTAGAATCGCTAAATATGAAATATCTAAGTAGTTGTTTTGTGCTCACATGACTGAAGGCACCTCTGTGCAAATGCATATCCTGAAGAAGATTGATTTGATCACTCATCTAGGACAATTGGGTTTTGCCATGGATGGTGAACTGAGCCAGGATTTGATCTTGTAGTCTCTCCCTGACTCTTTCTCTTAATTTGTCATAAATTACCATATGAACAAACTAAACACTGGCCTGCCTGAGCTGCTGAACATGTTGAAAATAGCAGAGAGCCATTTTAAAGGTGAAAAGGCTTTGGTACTTCTTGTCGATAAGATGAACAAGAAGAAAGGCAAGAAGGGTTCTAAAAAAGATTGAACCCTAAGGCTGGCATCTCCAAGAAGAAGACGAAGAAGGTCTCCGCCAAAGGTACTTGCTATCATTGTGGCAAGGAAGGCCACTGGAAGAGAAATTGTAAGGAATACCTTGCAACTGTGAAACCGATAAATATTGCTAAAAATTTATATATGATACAAACTAACTTATCATTAAGTACTTTATTTTCAGATTCTTCAGTATTAGATACCGTATGTGGTTCACATCTTTGCAAATCATTGCAAGATCTATAGGAAATAAAGAGTCTGAACAAAGGTGACTTCGAGCTGTTCGATGCTAGTGGAGAGTCCATTCAGGTCGAAGCCAAAGGAATCAGGATTTTGAAGTTGCCTTCGGGCAAAGTTTTAGAACTGAAGACCTGTTATTATATCCCTAATATTGTTAGAAATATTATTTTTATACCATTGTTATTGGAACAAGATTTTGAAATAAAAGCAAAGAACAATGGTTATTCTATATATTTTTCTAATGAATATTATAGAAATACTTATATTGATAATGATATTTTATTTCTTACACTTAATGATAATGTACTTCATATTAATAATATGAAGAAAAGAAAGAGAGAGGATTTGAACGTCACATATCTCTAGCACTGTTGACTTGGTCATATAAATGAGTCGAGAATTAACAAGTTATATAAAGATAAATTTTTTGATCCTTATGATTATAAATCATATGGAACTTATGAATCTTATCTCATAAGAAAAATGATTAAGACTCCATTTACTGGACATGGAGAAAAGGCGAGTGACATATTGGACCATGTACATACTGATGTTTGTGGTTCAATGTCGACTCAAGCCAGAGGTGGATACTCTTACTTCATCACATTTACTGATGATAGATCTAAATTTGGATATGTATTTTTAATAAAATATAAATTTAAAATCTTTAACAAATTTAAAGAGTATCAAAGAATGGTTGAGAAGCAAACTGATAAAAGTATTAAAGCTCTTCGATCTGATTGAGAAGGAGAATACTTATCTAGTGAGTTTCTCGATTATTTAAAATAAAATAAAATACTCTCTCAATGGACACCTCCTTATACTCCATAATTAAATAGAATTGCAAAAAAGAAAAATCGTACCTTATTAGATATGGTGCGGTCCATGATGTGTTTCACGGATCTTTCGATATCTTTCTAGGAATATGCTCTCGAGGCCACAGCGTATATCTTAAATAAAGTACCTTCTAAATCTATTTCTAGCACTCCATATGAGAAATAAAAAAGAAAAAGATCCAGTCTCAAGCATCTTAAGATTTGAGGTTGTCCAGCTTATGTGAAAAATATTGATGGACATAACCTAGATGCTAGATCAGAAAAATGCAGGTTTGTGGGTTATCCCAAGGAGAATATTGGATACTACTTCTACCACCCTACTCAACAAAAGGTATTTGTTGGTAGGCATGTCGTTTTCTGGGAAAAAGAGTTTATCCAAGAAGGAGACAGTGGGAGGTCTGTTGAACTTGTAAAAGTTCAAAATCTAGAACCCATTCAGGATTTACAAACTGATTCTCAACCAGATGTGCCCATTGTTGAGGCACAGCCACTACGCACACCTCCTCTCCGAAGGTCAAGTAGAGTGCATAATGTACCACTCAGATATGGATTTGTCATTGAGAATGATAATACATCCCACATCATTAAGAATGATGATCCCACGATCTATTCAGAAGCTGTCATGAGTACCGACTTTGACAAATGGCTCAATGCCATGAAATCCGAAATGGACTTGAAAGAATAGTGCCCTATAAGCCAATCACATGGGGATGCGAAGGGACTTTTCTTTATTTTTTTTCTACTCATTTGCATGATATTAGTTATTTATTTTTATGAGGTATTGTGTTTTATCATTTATTGCATCATATATTTTATGATTATGATAAACCCCATAGATTAGGGTAATGATTTTAGGACCATGATGAGATCATATCAGTAAGACCTAAAATCTTGATAGCCCTAATCTAAAATATTCTCAAACAATGGATCATTGAGTCAGAGATCGATGATTCCGATAAGACTGGTACATCCTATGTATGCTCGATGGAGAGGATGGTTGATCTCACAATCACTTGTGTGGTGATACTAATATAAGAATATAGGTGCTCATTAGAGAATGAGTTCATTGAACTGATCTATAGGAAGAATATCTGATAGAGTCTTACAGCATGTCGACAGATGGTTCTCCAGTGGAAGTGGTGCATGTGATCTTTTGACTTGAGATCATCATGGTACCTTATGTACATGGACCTTTACTTTGATTTATTCTATAGCACATCACTTTGAAATATGTGTGAGATATTTTAGATATGATGAAGTATTCATGGAGGTTGTGAGTGATCAATAAAGAATCGATCACTCCTTGTAGGAGGAGAGAACATCCTATGTGATCTCACAGGATGATGACTCTGAGAGTCTCTGGCCAGAGCAGGGATGAAGAGTAGAAAAGATTTTTATTAGTTTATCAATCAAGTCATCATCATCAGATCGAGATACATATAGATAAATATTTGGATTTGACATATTTTCATACCCATGTCTTTTTCGGGATGTTGTGTGATTGAAGGATTGAATTGCATGGTAACTCACCATGGAAGGATAATTTTGATATTTTTATCAAATTTTAAATCTTTTGGATAGTCATGACATGTTGCTAGATATCAATCTTGACTTGTGGACTCATCAGAATTAAAAGAGTTTAATTCAAGAATCAATTAGGAAGATTCTTAGTTGATTGGGACTCTTGAGCTGACCTAATCATATCAGATTAGAGTTACATCGTGAGTCTGAATCCACTGCTGGCTAGATTTGAAATTCAATAGGTCACACACAATAGAAATTTGATTTTGGCCTAATCTAATTGAATTTATTATAAATTCAATGGGTTAATTAAATTGCTAGCACATGAATTAACCCAAATTCTTAATTAGGTTCAGTGCAAAGGTGTTTGTACTAACCCTTTGCTTGCTGCCTTGACCTAATGTGATTGGGTTTGAACCATCTATTTATTAGTTAGTTTATCTGATTTATATAAAAGAGTTTTATGTAAATAAACCTCCTCCACACCAAAAGCCATGCAAAAAAAATTTGGCACGCCCCATTTATTTTGGTGTTAAGAAGGAATAGTCCTTCTTAACAAGGTATCTTAATTTCTTTCAAGTTCCACATATTTTCCATTAATCCTCATGCCATGTGATGGCACTTGGGATATGGGGCATGGAAGAGGAGGAGTCCTTCTCTTGGAAGGAATTTACATGCCAAAAATTATTGGGATGCCACATTTATTTTGGAGTTGGAGAAGAGAAGTCCTTCTCTTTTACTTCTCTTAATTTTCTTGCAGTTTCCACACATCCCATTATTTTTTGTGCCATCAGATGGAGCCTTGGGATGTGGGTCATGGAAGAGAAGGAAGAGTCCTTCTCTGGCAAGGAATTTGACCGCCAAATTAAATAGGATGCCCCTTTTTGTATGCGTTGAATGTGGAAGAGTCTTAAGTGTTAAGAACTCTTGAATTTTCAAGCCATTCCCTTTCCCACGCACCATATGATGGTGTTTTGATTTTTCTTAATAGAAGAAGAGTCCTTCTGCTTATGAATCACCTTTTATTCTATGCCTTTTTGCTTTGTATTCCATGCAAAAAAAAATTATTTCACTGCATGGAATGTTTAACACCAAGAGATTGGCATCCCATGGTGTCGCCCATCCTTATCTATTTAAAGGGGGTGCTACACCTTGGTTCAGTGTGCCAATTTTGGTTGAGATTAGGCATGGGAATAAGTGGAAAAAGAGAGAAAAATCTGGAATAAAAATAAAGAAAAAGGGGGACAAAAATAAAAAGAAAGGGAAGAGAGAAAATGGAAAGCATGAGATGTTTGTCCAAAAATCAGATTGTTCATGTATTGAACATAAAATCTGATTTGTGTGTGGTGAGTTCTTTTGAAGAAGAATTTTTAAAGAGGTCTTAGTAGAGATCATGAAGGCATAGAAGCAGTGGTGCAACCAGTTCTTGTGAAGGACGATCAGCAGTGAGCTTGCGAAGAAGACTGCAGTACCATGACGAATTGGGAAGGGCCCTAATTAGTCCTGTATGGATTACTGTTGGAGGGCTTCTACTTTGGAGTCTTGTGGAGGTCTCAAAATTATCAAATCATGATCTTCTCATTGGTATATGACTTTTAGTTTCTTCTTGATACGTATATTTTTGATATTTGATTGTAATCATCAAGGGGTTCCTAGGGTTTTTGTGTTTCGATGGTCTAGTTTAATTGTTAAATCTTATTTTCAATTATTGAATACATGTTAAAAATTTTAAAATTTATATTTTGCTACATCATCAAAATCCAACAGTGGTATCAGAGTCATCTTTGATTGATTCAATCAAATTTTATATTATTTTTGTAATATGGATTAGATCCAGTTCAAACTATGTCAAAATCAGATTTTCTGATTGATGTTTAGTTGATGTTTATGATATATTTTTATTAATGATAAAGTGTTATCAATCTGTGATCAAATTTTGGATATGTGAATTCCATGATTTTTAGACTTGTTAGATAAGTTTTAGATTAGATCCCATGATCTAATTTTCGATGGAATTGAAATCCAGTGCATGTGATGCACGGGGGTCTTGGAATGACACATATGGTTGTACATTGCTAAGACTTAGGGTTTTTTGCATATGATACATTCACCTAAGATCCAAGTGTGGGCCACCATGTTATCGGGCACTCACCATTGTGGGTTGACCATCTTGGTTGATGCCCGAGGTATATGTGGGGTCGAAAAATATTTGGTCATGGAAAGGATGCATCAGACATGGATTAGGGTTTGAGTCATGAGTGATCGAATCTATGATTAACCTAATTGGATTAGGGTTAACCTATGAATTGGTCAACTCAACTCAAATGATTGACTTAAAATTAATATTTGGATCAAGAGTTGAACCCGAATCAAAAACCCTAAGATGGGTCCTATGCCCATAAATTTAGACATCTCCATTGACATGTGTTTGAATGATATCACAATTGAAATAATAGTAGTTTGTTTTTATGTTTTATAATTGTTATAAAATGTATGTTGATTGGTTATGGATTATGGAATATCCATGTGATGGATGTATGAATGAATGCTTTCTTGCTAGTTGATTATATAAATGCATCTGCAAGAGTTGTAATAGGGGCTGGGTGCCCCTGATGTATTGTATTATCAGCTGTACCTTTTTTTACTATGTTCTCAATCATTGATTGAGATTTTTACATGTTGATGTAAAATAATTGAAAAAAAATTATTTGGGAATAGATTAAAATTGTTTCATTCTATTTTCAAATAAAGATCAAGCATTCATGGTAAACTTCATGGTGATGAAGACTAGACTACCAGGCTTTTGGAGAGCTGAGGCGCATTAAGATTGACCATGAGAAGGTTCAATCTATGATACACCTAAGGTTAGACCCTTAGATCATCCTGTGGCTCGGATAATTTTTCTAAAAGTCCATAACCATTTGTCTTTCTCTATATGCTCTTACTTGCTAGTAGTTAGAAATTTTAATTTACATTGCATATGATGCATCTAAATGTTTAGGATGTGCATGAGATCTAAGTCCCTCATATAAATTATATTAAGTCATAATAGCAAAGTATTAAGAACACTATCCATGTCTTCCTTCATGCTAAGCCAGTATTATCTCAAGAACCATAATAGACTTGTTGTGCTATCCACAAGGGTTGCTGTGGGGACTGATTTGATACTGTCTTGGTGCATTATGAAGCTAATGGTATTTAGCTTATACTAGGTCAATAGAGTATATTAAAAACTGTAGTGAGTTTGTTGTGCTATCCACATGACTTGCTATAGTGATTGGTATGATGTTGACTTAGTGATGCTTATGGCATATTCTAGTTGTGCCGCTTTGTTGTGCTATCCATAAGGATAGTATTATTCAGGTATGACCGTATAGGATTGAAGAGTATGATTTAACTAAAATACTATAGTTTGTTGTGATATCCATAAAGCTATAAATATTTCAGAGGCAAAAGTTATGTTAAGAGTTGCATGAGATGCAATTAGTAAAGAGTTACTTACCCTTGAACTCACAAGAGCTTGTTGTGCTATCCACAAGACTTTTTATGAGAAATTAAGATCTCAACCTCACTAAGGAACTTCATGATAAGGTTCTTCGATTTCATACTTGAAGACTATGAAATTTGTTAAAATAGTGAAAGACACAATTAGATAAAATCCTCATCTAACTTATGTATGTTATCATGAGTAGTCCTCTTTTATGTTCTAATATACAAATTTGCAGCTTTACTATCACTGCATATGATATTTTTTTGAATTGACTGAATTTCATGAAATGGTTGAGGAATTGAAGGTAAAGAATGTCTTCATTAGGGTATCTAATTTATTATTACAGCTATGAGAGATAAATTGCAAGAATTATCTTGTGAGTGTGAAGCAGGAGCAAAATACAAAAATTGCATCTGCTAATAATTTGTATGAGATACAAATTAATTATCATTGAGTGTTTTAACTTTAAAATATTGGATATGTGATATCTTATATAGATTCTACTTATACATAGTGTTGCTAGACCTATAAAGCTGAAGTGAGGTGACTACTAGCCTGGTTCTACTTATGCATGTGTTGCTAGACCTATAAAGCTGAAGTGAGGTGACTACTAGCCTTTTGGCACTAATAGATAGTCCATTCATGCTGAGGCTATAGGAACCTATATAACCTTATAGCAAGATTTAGAAACTAGTAGATCGTTGTTATATGCCTAAATTTATCAAAGACATTATTTCAAATCTTTTGCTATTATAGCATAGTTTTGAAATTAATGTAAAGAGTAAAAGTTACTCTCCTTCTGATAAATTTTATGGCTATGGTTTTATGATAATGGTCTTATGTTTCTATTACTCAATGATGTTATTCTTCATGTTGATGAGAACAAGAAATAAATATGTGATAGTCACATATCTCAGGGCAAGCAATGTATTAGGTCCTAAACATATGGATGTTTGAAGACTAATAATATCTCGACCCAAAGATTGACACTTCATATGTGATATCATGTATTCTCTAAAATGCTTCACAAACTTTATTATCTCTTTCTGAAAAATATCTTGAAAATAGCTATATATATTAGATATCAATAAAATCTGTAATAAGCACTCCATATGAGATATGAAAAAAGGGCAAAGATGAAGGTTGCCCAACTTATGTGAAAAGAGTTAATGTACATAAGTTTGTGCTAGAGCAGGTTCATATAAGCATATAGGTTATCCTAAAGAATAGTATGAGATACTACTTTTACCATCGTACTGGACAAAAGGTGTTTTGTCAGTAGGTATGCCATCTTTTAGGAAAAAAAAATTTTCTAGGAAGGGACAGTGGGAGGATAATTGAACTTGAGAAGTTCAAGTCCTATGAGCTATCCTATCATAACCTGTGGAGTGTTCACAAGTTGATTCTCGATCAGATGTGCTCATTGATGAGGCATTACCATGATACACACATCCTCATCGAAGATCAATTCAAGTGTGTAATGTACCACTCAAATATGGTTTGTCATTGAGAATGACGATACACCATACATCATTGAGAATGGTATTTTCTTAACCTATTCAGAGATAATCATGAGTAGAGACTCTGACAATTGGTCTGAAACCATATTATCTGAAATTAACTCCCTGAACATCAACCAAGTATGGACTATGGTTGAAGCACTTATGGGTATGACCCAACAGATTGCTGTTAGAAATTTCTATTCAAATTTTTGCTATTGCCACACTTCATCTAGAGAAGTTGTCTCTAGTAGGAGGGCAAATGCATTTATGAATTCAGGCAGATTTTGAGGAGTAGGTACTTTTATTTTGGATGAGACAGTCAAAATATTTAACTTTATCAAATATAAATGAACCATATGTGTGCAAGAAGACCAATGGAAGTCTCACTAACTTCTTGGTTATGTATGTAGGTGACATACAGCATATTGAGAAAGGGATCCCAATATTTCACTCGATCTATGGCCTGCTTATCACAAATATTTTCATTGAAAAGATTTGGGTTAAGCATCCAATATTTCTTGGCATCTACAGGGATAGATGTAAGTAGATGTTAGGCTTGTCCCAATCTAGGTACATGGATTTTATATTGAAGGGGTTCAACATGAATGGGTGTAAAAGAGTTTATTTACCCATATATTCAATGTACCAAGCCTGATTTATGCCTTGTGCATAATCATTGATTTCAGGTAGATCCATGATAGAATCTTATGAAAACTGTGAAAAGAATTCTCGAAGTACTTGAGAAGTACTAGAGGAGCAGTAAATTGAAAAAGTTCTAAACAGCATACTGTATTTGTTTCAATTAAATATTGTTAGTAAAGTTTACTTAGGAAAATTGCCTGATGAAGGGTTCACTGAGTTGGGTCTGGTCTCACTAGGAACCCACGCATATCCTAGGCACTTTCACCTCATTCATAATATGATCATAAAATGAGTTAGTATTAAAAACATCATAATGGACCTGTTCACTAAGCCTTATGTAGCAGCAGTATAATCGTCATCTTGATTGTATGGATATCAGGTATAGAGATGATTGGCTTTAGTGCAAGTGGGAGATTGAAAGAATAGTTCCCTACAAGCCAATCACATGGGAATGCGAAGGGACTTTTCTTTATTTTTTTTCTACTCATTTGTATGACATTAGTTATTTATTTTTATAAGATATTATATTTTATCATTTGCTGCATTATATATTTTATGATTATGATAAATCTCATAGATTAGGATAATGATTTTAGGGCCATGATGAGATCATGCCAGTGAGACCTAAAATCTTAATAGCTTTAATCTAAAATATTTTCAATCATTGGATCATCGAGTCAGAGATCGATGATTCTGGTAAGACTGGTACATCCTATGTATGCTCGATGGAGAGGGTGGTTGATCTCACAATCACTTGTGTGGTGACACTAATACAAAGATATAGGTGCTCATTAGAGAATGAGTTCACTTAACTGACCTACAGGAAGAATATCTGATGGAGCCTTACAGCATGTCGATAGATGGTTCTCCAGTGGGAGTGGTGCATGTGATCCTTTGACCTGAGATCACTATAATACCTTGTGTACATGGATCCTTACTTTAGTTTATTCCTTATTATATCACTTTGAGATGTGTGTGGGATATTTTGGATATGGTGAAGTGTGTATGAAGGTTGTGAGTGGTCAATAAAGAATCAATCACTCCTTGTAGGAGGAGAAAATATCCTATGTGATCTCAGAGGATGATGACTCTGAGAGTCTCTGACCAGAGCAGAGATGAATAGTAGAAAAGATTTTTACTAGTTCATCAATCGAGTCATCATCGTCGGATCGAAATACATATGGATAGATATTTGGATTTGACATATTTCTATACCCATGATCTTTTCGAGATGTTGTGTGATCGAAAAATTGAATTGCACGATAATTCATCATTGAAGGATAATTTTAAAACTTCATCAAATTTTAAATTTTTTTGGTAGTCATGACATATTGCTAGACATCAATCTTGACATGTGGACTCATCAGAATTAAAAAAGTTTAATTCGAGAATCAATTAGGAAGAGTCCTACTTGATTGGGACTCTTGAGCTGACCTAATCCAATTGGATTAGGGTTACGTCATGAGTCTAAATCGACTGCCGGCTAGATTTAAAATCCAATGAATCACATACAATAGAAATTTGGTCTTGGTCCAATCTATTTGAATTTATTGTAAATTCAATGGGTTAATTAAATTGCTAGCACATGAATTAACTCAAGTTTCCAATTGGGTTAAGTGCAAAGGTATTTGTGCTAACCCTTTGCTTGTTGCCTTGATCTAATATGATTGGGTTTGAACCATCTATTTATTAGTTGATTTATTTGATTTATATGGAAGAGTTCTATCTGAATAAACCTCCTCCATACCAAAAGCCATGCAAGAAAAAATTGGCATGCCCCATTTATTTTGGCATTAAGAAGGAAGAGTCCTTCTTAACAAGGCATCTTAATTTCTTTCAAGTTCCATGCATTTTTCATTAATCCTCATGTCATGTGATGGCACTTGGGATATGGGGCATGGAAGAGGAGTCCTTCTCTTGGAAGGAATTTACATGCCAAAAATTATTGGGATGCCATATTTATTTTGGCATTGGAGAAAAGAAGTCCTTCTCTTTTACTTCTCTTAATTTCCTTACATATTTCCACACGTCTCATTATTTTGTGCGCCATCAAATGGAGTCTTGGGATGTGGGACGTGGAAGAGAGGAAAGAGTGTGCTTCTCTAGCAAGGAATTTGAATGCCAAATTAAATGGGACACCCCTTTTCTTATGCGTTGAATGTGGAAGAGTCTTAAGTGTTAAGGACTCTTGAATTTTCATGCTATTCCCTTTCCTATGCACCATATGATGGTGTTAGTGTTAAAGACTCTTGAATTTTCATGCTATTCCCTTTCCCATGCACCATATGATGGTGTTCTAATTTTTCTTAGTAGAGGAAGAATCCTTCTACTTGTGAATCACCTTTTATTCTACACCTTATTGCTTTGTATTCCACACAAAAAAAAAATTATTTCATCGTGTGGAATGTTTAACGCCAAGAGATTGGCGTCCCATGGTGTCGCCCATCCTTATCTATTTAAAGGGGGTGCTACACCTTGGTTCAGTGTGCCAATTTTGGCTGAGATTAGGCATGGGAATAAGAGGAAAAAGAGAAAAAAATCTGGGATAACAATAAAGAAAAAGGGAGAGAAAAATAAAAAGGAAGGAAAGAGAGAAAATGGAAAGCATGAGATGCTTGTCCAAAAATCAAATTGTTCATGTGTTGAACATAAAATCTGATTTGTGTGTGGTGAGATCTTTTGAAGAAGAATTCTTAAAGAGGTCTTAGTGGAGGTCATGAAGGAGTACAAGCAATGGTACAACCAGTTCTTGTGAAGGACGGTCAGCAGCGAGCTTGCGAAAAAGGTTGCAGTGCCATGATGAATTGGGAAGGACCTTGATCAGTCCCGTGTGAATCACCGTTGGAGGGCTTCTACTTTGAAGTCTCGTAGAGGTCTCAAAATTATCAAATCATGATCTTCTTGTTGGTATATGACTTCTGATTTCTTCCTGATATGTATGTTTTTGATATTTGATTGTAATCATCAAGGGATTGCTAGGGCTTTTGTATTTCAATGGTCTAGTTTAATTGTTAAACTTTATTTTTAATTATTGAATGCATGTTAAAAATTTTAAATTTTATATTCTGCTACGTCATCGAAATCCAACAGGACTCTACGTATACCAATCAGGTTTGGACTTTGGTTGATGCACCTAAGGGTGTGACCCCAATAGGCCGCAATGGGTCTTCAAAAAGAAGATTAAAGTAGATGGCCAAGTGGAGACCTATAAGGTTAGGCTGGTGGCAAAAGATTTTAGATAAAAATAAGATGTTGATTATGAAAATTTTTTTTCACTGACAGCCATGTTCAAGTCTATTCAGATAATGCTTGCTATTACAGTATACTATGACTATGAGATCTGGCAGATGGATGTCAAGATTGCCTTCCTTAATGAAAACCTTGAGAAAGAAGTCTATATGACTCAGCTAGAGGGATTTATCTCTAGTGGGAGAGCAAATCAGATATGTAAGCTGAATAAATCTATTTATGGATTAAAACAAGCATCGAAGAGCTGGAACATCCATTTTGATGAGACAGTCAAATCATCTGGCTTCATCAAAAATATGGATGAACCTTGTATATACAAAAAGACTAGTGAAAGTGCTATTATCTTCTTAATTTTGTATGTGAATGATATACTACTCATTAGGAATGATATTCCGATATTGTAATTGGTCAAGACAAGGCTATTACAAAAGTTTTTCATGAAAGACTTGGGTGAAGCATCCTATATACTTGGTATAAAGAACTATAGAGATAGATCAAAAGGATGCTCGGCTTGTCCCAGTCTAGGTCCATTGACTTTGTATTGAAGAGGTTAAATATGGAGGGAAGTAAAAGAGGTTACTCGCTCATAGGTCATGGCATACAATTCTCTAAGAAGATGTCTCCTAAGACACCTGAAGAGAGAAATAGAATGAGTTCTACTCCTTATGCTTCGACTGTAGGATCAATTATATATGCTATGTTATGTACTAGGCCTGATGTGGCTTATGCCTTGGGTATTGTAAATAGATTTCAGACTGATCCTAGAGAGGATCATTGGAAAGCTGTGACAAACATACTCAAGTACTTAAGAAGGACTAGCGATATTTTTCTAATATATAGTGGATCTGATTTAAAACTGAAAAGTTATACTGATTCTAGTTTTTAATCTGATTTGGATGATAGCAAATCTTTATCTGGATATGTGTTCACTCTGTATGGTAGTCCAGTAAGTTAAAAAAATTCCAAACAGCAAACTATTGCTGACTCGATCACTGAGGCTAAGTATATTGCTACTAGTGAGGCTGCTAAGGAGCTTGTCTGGATGAAAAAAATTATCATAGAGTTGGGTGTGGTTCTAAAAATTGAACAACCAATGTTCGTTTATTGTAATAATACTAGGACAGTTGCTCAAGCCAAAGAACCAAGGTCTCATCATAAATCCAAGCACATCCTAAGATGGTTCTATCTTTTTTAGGAGATAGTCAAAAGATGCAATGTGATCATGGAACAAGTTGACATCAAGAATAATATAGTGGATCCATTCACTAAGGCCTTGTTAATATAGCAGTTTGACCACCACTTTGATAGCATGGGCATCAAGTATAGGGGCGATTGGCTTTAGTGCAAGTGGGAGATTGAAAGAATAACGTCCTATAAGCCATCGCATATGGGATGCGATAGGATATTTTTTGTAACTTATCTTCCAGACTCATATAATTGACATTAATTTATTAATAAAATAGATATTTTTGTTTCATTATATGCTGCATCTTTTTGTTCTTAAGATTATAATGAACCCTATAGGTCTGGGCAATGATTTTAGGGTTATGATGAGATCACGTCAGTGAGATCTAAATCTTTGATAGCCATGACCTAAAATATTTTTAATCATTGGTTCATTGAGTCGGAGATCAATGATATAGATAAGACTGGCATGTCCTATGTATGCTCAGAAATGAGGGTAGTTGATCTCACAACCACTTATGTGGTGACACTAATACAAGGATATGGATGTTCATTAGAGAATGAGATCACTGAATAGACCTGCAAGAGAATATCAGATGGAGTCTTATTTATATGTCAACTGATGATTCTTTAGTGGGAGTTGTGTAAGTGATCCTTTGACCCGAGATCGCTATAGTACCTTATGTACATGGATCCATATTTTGATTCACTTCCTAACTTGATTCTTTGATCCTTGTATGGGGTGTTCTAGATATGGTGAAGTATGCATGGAGATTATAAGTGATCAATAAGAGATTAGTCACTCCTAATAAGAGGAGCGAATATTCTATGAGATCTCATAGATCGATGATTCTGGAAGTCTTTGGCCAAAGCAGGATAATAATTAGAAAATTTTTTTTAATATATCATCAATTGAATTATCACCTTTAGATTGAGATACATAAAGATAAGTGATTGGGTTTGACATATTTTCATGCCCACAGCTCATCTGGGATGTTGTTTGACTGAAGGATAGTCATGACACGTTGCTAGACATCAATCTTGACTTGTGAACTCATCAGAATTAAAAGAGTTTAATTTCAAAAATTAATTAGAAAGAGTCCTAGTTGATTGGGACTCTTTAGGTGACCTAATCTGATCGGATTAGGGTTACATCGAAAGTCTGGATCCACTGCTGGCTAGATTTGAAATCCAATAGATCATACACTTTAGAATTTAACTTTGATCTAATTTAATTAAGATTTTATATAAATTTTAAGGGTTAATTTGATATGCTAGCATATTGTATTAACCCAAGTTCCTAAATTGGTTTAGCTCAAAGTGTTTGAGCTAACCTAGACCAGTTGTCTTTGACCTAATGGGATTGGGTCTATTTTGATTGAATTATTATCCAACTTCAAATAGTTTTAAGTAGAGAAGGACTCCTCTGCACCCATTGGATGCCACATCAAAAAATAAATGCCGCCCCACTCATTTTAGTGTGTGAAGATGGAGAGTCTTTCTTCATGAAGGAACTTATCTTAACACATTGCCTTAAATGATCAACCAGAACTCTAACGATTTATTGCCAATTTAAGATGAGATTTTTATGGCACATAGAAGAGGGAGAGTCCTTCTATGTGAAGGCTCTCTTGCACCAAAAATTCTACATGATAAATTTATTCACCATGTGAGAAAGTGGAGCGCCAAAGGTTGGCACCCACTAGTCCCTTCTCACGTCTCTTGGTCCCTTATTTAAATGAGATGTCCCATATGGTCCATGTACTAGGTTTTTGGATGGAAACTAGAGATAAGTGGCATGTAAATCAGAAAAAAAATTTTGAAAAAAATTTGAGAAAAAGATAAGAAAAAATTGAGTGGCAAAACTTGTAAGAAGGGTGGTGAGAGAACTAGCAAGTGTTGCTAGTGTGCCCTAAGGTTTAATTTTTCTATATGTTAGAGCTAAAAATCAAATCCTAGATTGTGAGACATCTGAATAGTATCTTCTTTGTGTAATTTTGATGGCAAGATCGAAAGAAATTGAGCTTTGGTGTGATCGTTCCTTGAGTTCGAAGCCGGCAGTATTCTTGAGAAGACAGGACTGCGGTGGCACATCAGTTAGGAAGGACCTTGGCCAACTTCTATGTGGATCACCATTGGAGGGCTTCTACTTTGGAGTCTCATGGAGATCATCAATGTGCCACATTGTCTTTTGGATAAAAGTAAAAGTTCTATCCCTTTTGCATGCTTGTTTTGTTTTGATCGACATCAGCAAGGTGATTCTAGGGTTTGGATTTTGGCTCGATAGTTTTAACTGTTAAAGCTATTGACTTGTATGGTTTTAAAATTTTTAAAAATTACTTTTCACTGCATGGTCGGAATTCAATAGTGAATATCTTTTCAATGAGTTTTTAACATATCTAGAAGAGAATGAAATTCTCTCTCAATAGAACCCTCCTGGGATACCACAACATAACGGGATGTCTTAGAGAAGGAATCAAACTTTGTTAGACATGGTTTGGTCCAAGATGAGGTTCGCAAGTCTGCCAGTCTCTTTTTGGAGTTATGCTCTTGAGCTTGCTTGTCATGATCTAAATAGAATTCCAAGCAAATCAGTCACAAAAACACCATATAAGATATAGACTGGATGTAGGTCGATACTCTCTCACCTTAGGGTTTGGAGCTATTTGGCTTATGTCAAGTATTACTTTGTTGGATACTCAAAAGAAATTAAGAAGTATTACTTCTATCTTGCTGAAGAACAAAAGGTGTTCATCAGCAATAATCCATTCCTTTTAAAAAAAGAGTTTCTTAGTGAAAGAACTGATACCACTAAGGTCAAACTTGATGAAGTTCGACTGATAGAAGAACTGACACAAACAACTGTACCTATAGAACCATATTTAATTAGATCAAATTTGGTGCCCATTGCAAAGGCACCCTTTGAAGAAAAGTGTGGTGGATGATGTGCATATATTTTTTAAAAATTTGTAGTGAAATATACATAGATTAAATAATTTAATCTATAATATATAAATAGATCAAATTTAAATCACCATACAGGATGTATAACATAAACTAATATGTATGTATACATAATTAAAATCTAAAATTTAGCAAGTACAGATCATATCTAATTTATATTTAGATTATATCTAAATATTAATTGAATTTAAAACTTCATACCTGAGTGCAGATAGCAGATCACCACATTTGAAATTCATGGTAGATGGTTCTTCATGATGCTTGGCAGCCGCACATGCATCCGACCTCTACGGGTATCCACATGAAGTTCTCATGCTGATCGATCTCTCCGAAAGTGCTAGCTCGCAAAGACACCATCCTTTAGTTGATCTGAAAAGAACATGATGGAGATGAAGAATAAAGAGATCCTCTTCTTTTCTTTCTGTATCCATGCATCTGATCTCTATAATAGAGATCAAGAGAAGACCCTTTCTTCTCAATTTCTCATGCATAAGAGAGAACCTTTCTCTCTTCCTTTCATGCCCTTAAGAAGAACTTTTCTTCTCTGATTTTTTATGATAAAAATTAGATCTAATCTGATTTTTCATGTTGAAAATCATATAAAATCTTAAGTTCTAAAAAAAATTCAAAAGAGGGATCCAAGAGAAGAATCGTTCTTCTCTCTTCTTCTCTCTTTTTTTTCTTGATCTAGAACTCTAGGAAGCCTCAAACATCCAACCAAATTTTTTTGATATATTTTTTTTAATTTTTATATAAAAAATTAGATCAAATCTAATTTTTATCTTAAAAAAAAATTTAAAAAATCTGAAAGAAGAATTTTTTCTTCTTCAAGGCTGCGCACAAGAAAGAAGATCCATCTTCTTCCTTGATCTAGAACTCTAGAGAGTCCCAAACCCCAACCAAATTTTTTTTAGTATTTCTCCTTTAAATCTATATATTAAAAATTAGATCTAATTTGATATTTATCTTGTAAGAAAATAAAGAAAAAAATTGAAAGAACTCTTTTTTCTTCAAGGCTGCGCACAAGAAAGAAGATCCTTCTTCTTCCTTGATCTTTCTCTCTTTGAGAAGAACTTTTCTTCTCTAATTTTTTGCTGTAAAACCAGCAGAGAAGTCTCTCTTTACTATAAAAAACTCTCACAAAATCCTTTCAAAAAGAGAGCAGAAGAGGAGAGATGCGCATGGGGTTGTGGGGCATCCAACTATTGGACGCCCCTCACCTTCTTTTTCTTTTTGGGCGACAAGAACGAGGGACGCATCTTTCTTTCATGGAAGAGAAGAGAAGGGAGGGGGTGTACCTTATTTGGGGTGTGAGAAATTCTCACGATAAAAGGGAGTGGGCGTGGAGATATCTTAAGCACATAGGGTTGGTTTGGGTTTAGTCCTATTCCAAATAGGATTCAAGATCTTGATCAAATTCTAACTAATTCTTGAACCCAATCCTAACTAACTTAGAAATTAGTTATAACAAACTAACTAATTGAGTCTTAGCCCAATTATTAGACTCCAATTGAATTTGTAATTAGTTAGATTAAAATCTTATTGCTCTAGGGATGGATTCATGATGGCTTTAGGGAAGCTATTTGATAATAGGGCTTGATCCAATCAAGCCTATTATCTAATAGGGTTTGATCCAATCAAAGTCTATATCAAACTAATCTCATTAATTTGATTTTGTATCCCTGAGATCAATTAGAACAAGCCCTATCATTCAATAGGGCCGCATCCAATCAATCCAAAACCAATCTAATTAAATCCAATTTAATTAGATCTAATTCAATCCCCATTACTCAATCAAATTGAGCTAATTAATAATTATATTGATAATTAATTATTCTTCTAATTTATCAACCATCAGTAAATTATTTATTACAATATTTGCATAGAATTAATCATCAATCAAATTAATAATTAAATCCTTCAATGATTCATAATCATCGATCAGCCATTTAATCAGATAGGTACTTCTATGTGTGTGACCCCCTAGGTTCAATCCTAAGCCAGTAGCATAAGAATAATTTTTGTATTAATCAATGTAACCATCTAGCAATGGAACTCGATATCCGGATAGGCTGAATGTATGCCCAGCAACACTCTAGAACCCATGTGGATACAGTTACCATATAATTCATCCCTTTGATACTTGATGCTCAAGGATGACTTTGGGTTAAACTGTCAATCCAGGAAGAGTGGTCCACATTGTGTCTCAACCTTAAAAATTATGTGACTCCTCACTAGGACTACATTGGTCAAAGTTTTCCTAAATTGAAACACAGTGATGCATCATCTCTATTTTTACTTGGAGCGGTCAATCCTATCTTGACTCACACTCAGACTTCACAAGTACTTGACTGTACTCAGAAATCTTCTATCATCGAATTAAAAATTCGAATAGTCTGGCACCAAAGCACAGTAAGTTGCTTGCAAGTCATCAAGGCAGCCTCAGATTCGAGGGACACATATACCCATATCCCATCAGAGCAATCCTTGACAGCAGAGTGCTCCGAAAGTGGTCACGCTCAGTGAAATATACTTCTACAAATCATCCATATGCTATACCCGTGTCACATACATCTTAGTTAGGAGGACAACCAACTAATATGGCATACAATGACCTACACTCAGTACAATTATCATTCTTGTAACAATTGTATCATTTGGTCGCGAGCAGGATTTAAGAACCACGTGATAAATCCTCTTTTATCATTTTGATAGTAGTTCTAAGGACTTCATCATAACATATGAGTTCTATTTCATCATAACATATGAGTTCTATTTTGGAGAATGTATTCCTTATGATGAATCTGTCAGATATCATTTATCATTTTATAACTCATATACTTATGTGGAGCACAATCATCTACAACTTAGATGATTGGCTTTAGGACATATTTCTCAACAACTCCCACTTGGACTAAAACCAATCAGATTAGTATCAAATACCTATCTTCCATTTGTGATCATCAAACTATTTAGATCTGATTACTCTAGTCAATGGGTCAGTCAAGTTCTCCTTTCGGTCGATCTTTCCAAGGTCGACTTTATTTTGATCTTATCGAACAAGGTGATTGCAATGTAGAAAGTGTTTGGTTCACAGATAAAACATCAATTCTTTAGCTTGAGCTATGGCTCTAGTACTACTGTCAATACAAAAAGTCTGAACCATCAATGAAGGGTGCCACTCTATGCTCGTTGATGAACATCCATAACCAAATGACTTTTTACCAGCATCAAATGCCACAAAGAACTCCATATCGCAAATAAAACTGGCTACTAACTATTGCATGGAACCTTTCCAGCATGTCGCTCCTCTTTTTAGGATAAAAACACAATCTAACACAACTTTGTCATTTTGATCTGACTAAAAATTGAAATCAATATTCTGTAGGTTTGAAGCCAGACTCTCCATAAACGAGTCATTAGTCTTTAGTATTTCATAAATACTTAAGGATGGTTCTCATAATCTTCCAAACTTTTATGGAGAATAGAGATGACAATCAAGCTTTTATTCTCTGTAATATAAGGATGTCATTTTTGATTAAAAGAATTTCATCCAAACAATATAAAGAATACTTTTACAGAACTATCAGCCTATTTGTACATATAAGATTCTGCTTCATTCTCAATAAAGTCATATGTTCAAAACATATGTTCCAACTCTGAGAAGCTTGATTCAATCTGAATGAATTTGAGGATTGTGACAAGAAAAATTTCTCATCATAGTCAACACTATAACTTTGATGAAATCCTTTGGCAATCAGACTGAATTAATAGGTCTCCACCTTTCCATCTGCACCTCTTATCCATCTGAAATCCATTTACATCCTATGGGTCTTACCCCTTCAGGTGAATCAATGAATGTCCATACATCATCGATCTTAATGGATTTCATTCCAGATTTAAAGACTCCAAACCACTTCTCAAAGTTAGATCCCTATACAGCATCCGTATAGGAGATCAAATCTCCATCTCGAACTTAAAAATCAAAGTATCCATTTGGCTGATATGATACTCTACCATATATACTCAAGGATGCCTTTACATCGAGCTCCAGATTTGATCTAATCAACTTTGATTCTGTTGGTTTGTGTCAGAATTGGTTCCTCTACCTATCAGGTTTCACCAAGCTTGCTCTTAATGCCATCAATTTCTTCATCAAGAAACTTTTTTTTTAAAAAGAATGCCTTAAGATTCATGAACATCTCATGTCCATTAGGAAGATAGAAGAAATATCTTTAATATGATATTTATCATACCACGATCCAAGCTAGTCAGTTAGTGAACATTTCACATAAGCTCGACACCCCAAACATCAAAGTAAGAGAATATCAAATTACTCAAATCTATATCTCATATGGAGTTTTGGTGATCGATTTGCTCAGAATGTTCTCGAGCCCATATCAAGTAGTCTCTAAAATATAATCTCAAGTAGACCAGCAAACCCCATAGTGGATCGAACCATGTCTAACAAGGTTCAATTCCTCCTTTTAGATATCTTTTTAAACAATGGTATCCTAGGAGAGATCCATTGAGAGAGAATCTAATTTTTTTCTAGATATGTCAAAACTTACTGTAAAGATATTCACTTCATCGATCTAACCGATGAGTTATAATACTCTTTGCAGTTTATTTTCTACCTCATTATGGAATCATTTGAACATTTCAATCAACTCAGATTTATGCTTCATAAGCAAAATGCACCCATGCCAAGATAGGTTGCCAGAGATTTTAATGAAGTAGTAAAGCCCACTTCTGGTACTTATGTTCATGAGTGCAAATACATTAATATGTATCAAACTCAGAACATTGCTGGCTCATTCACCCCTTCCAATTAAAGGTGACTAAGTCAATTATGCCAAATGCAGGCTTTAGTGATATTATCTAATCTAAGGTGCTAGTTAAAAGTGTACTTTACACTAATAGACTATGGTATTGAGTTTATGTCATTTTTAATTGTCCACTTATTATTGTAGTATCATTCATAATGATATTACAGCAATCATACTTATTGACACCATCAATAAGTTTGGATAATAGTGATAATTACTTAAATGATATGATAAGGATTGAAAATAAATTCGATGATTCCTAATGTTAAGACTGAAACAGACTTTCATGTCTTGCATTCAGGATTCTCTTGCCGTTTTCAAATCTTCTACTATCCTGAAGTCTTTTACAACTATTTACAAATATGACTTATACTGTCGGTATCCTATACTCTGATAGTAGAATTACCAATAGAGAAATTTTTAAGAGTTATCATATAACTATCTTAACCAGCAACTATTTGCTGATTTCTCTTTTAAGCTTGTTTGAGTTAGCCTGAGACTTCTTGATCAATTTATCCAAAAACTATACTTAACTTCTGATACTGGCTATGAAAGTTAGGTCTGATAATATTTTTACTGTATAACAGTGAAGAGAGCGATTATTTTCTAGCCATTTCTGAAAAAAGAATAATTGACCTATCAGTATATGAATTATTTTAAGACTAAAGACTTGGACTTTAGTCTATAGGTTCTCTCACTATTTTATACAAATTGATAGTCTCTACCTCCAATCTGAGGAATTACTTTAATTCTTTAGCAGGTACTAGAATCTACACAGATTGCATTCAGGCTCGAGTATGGCTCGGCCAATCCTAGTGCTTCCATGGGTAGGTTCGTAACCAATTATTTCTTCAAATAATTTTTAGCAATTAGATTTTGCCCCAGGCATCCCTTCAGTAGGTGTGTGGTGCCTCCACTAAAAATCTTGGTTAGGTCCAACCATTAATATGACAATATTAAGTGCATCCAACAAATAGATATTCAGGTCTGAGTATGGCTCGATCAATCTGGGCATTGATCTGAAGGTACAATAAGATGGTAATATGATGGATGATAATTTCAATACGTAATAAACACCAGGCGTGTGGCACCTCAAATGCCTATTTGAAATATTGGACTTATTATCACATACCTTAATGGGAGGCTATGATCTAGTTATCTCCATAACTAGCTTATTTTATGGACTTAATAATTTAGAAAATTTAGTTAATTTATTTTATAAAATATCAGTCGACCTACAAATCATAAATCCTCCCACTGATTTCAACAAGTAATGTAAAGGATTAGTGACTAGCAGGTCCAACCGGCACGTCGTAAATCCTCCCACTGACTTCATCAAGTTATGAGAAGGACTAGTGATAAGTCGGTCCATGGCACCTAAATCAGTCATACTGATTAACTTTAATGGCATAGGTCAACTCGAGTCACCTAGCGATCTAGTTAGCCTAATGACTCGGGCTCAACCTTTGAGCCCTAATCAAGGTCCATTTGGTTTAATTAAAGACATGGACTCAACTTTCTACAACTATTGTATTCAATCTAGAGTATTCTTGACCTAATCTAAATCAACTATTGGTTAGATTTGATCAACTACTCTTTTTAGTCCATTAAGTCTTTGATTCTAACCCTAGGTCTAACCCAATTAAAAAGACCTGATTTGAGTTAACCCATGCCCCATGTTTTATGCAATGTCATTAGATCTTTAATCACAATTCTAGATCTAAAATATATTTCTTAATTCTTAATTAAGTATAGCATTAACATGGGTTAAACTTATGAAATAATTTTTTATGTAAATCTTTTACATTAAATCATAAAATCTTTTAGATCAAATCTAAATTTTCATGATTTTCGATTAAAATAATTTTGATTAATCAAGATTAGATGTAACTAGTTTCTTCACAACTTGTATCACATACAATAACACCTAGAGTTTCAAGATCTAGGGTTTTGCAAGAAAATAAGTTTTCTTCTTTCACTTTCTTCTTCATATGATCTCACAATAGCACCCCTACACGTCATGAAGAGCACCCCATTGAATGAGAAGAGAGGGTCATGTAACTCTACTTGCTCTTATGATCGAACGACCTGATGATTATCCAATCCTAGTACTTTACTACTCAGAATATCTAATCTAATTTACATATCATATATGCAAAAATTTAGATCAAATCTAAATTATATTATATCTAATTTTATATTAGATTATACCTAAAATTAGATCATAACACATCTCATGCACTGCTAAATCTAGATTTCAACTCTACATGTATATATGTTCATGTCATAATGAACCTTCACTCTAATACCATTTGAAGGGAAGTGTGGTGGGTGATGTGCATACATTTCTTAAAAATTTATAGTGAAGCATACATAGATTAAACAATTTAATCGGCAATGCATGCATAGATCAAATCTAAATCACCATACTGGATCTATGACATAAACTAATATGTATGTATACATAACTAAAATCTAAAATTTAGTAAGTACAGATCATATCTAATTTATATTTAGATCATAT
This sequence comes from Elaeis guineensis, assembly GCF_000442705.2. Classification (NCBI taxonomy): domain Eukaryota; kingdom Viridiplantae; phylum Streptophyta; class Magnoliopsida; order Arecales; family Arecaceae; genus Elaeis; species Elaeis guineensis. Next base: position 78,040,786 of record NC_026004.2, on the reverse strand, counting down.
CTAAATATTAATTTAATTTAAAACTTTATACCTAAGCATGGGTAGCAGAACACTACATCCAAAATCCATAGTAGATGGTTCTTCATGATGCTTGGTAGCCGCACATGCATCCAGCGTCTACAGATATCCACACGAAGTCCTCGTGCTGATCAATCTCTTCGAAAGTGCTAGTTTATGAAGACACCATCCTTTGACTAATCTGAGAAGAACATGATGGAGATGAAGAATAAGGAGACCCTCTCCTTTTCTTCCTAGATCCATGTATCTAATCTCTATAATAGAGATCAAGAGAAGAACCCTTTCTTTTCAATTTCCTACGCATAAGAGAGAATATTTCTCTCTTCCTTTCATGACCTTAAGAAGAACTTTTTTTTCTGATTTTTTAAGATAAAAATTAGATCTAATTTAATTTTTCATATTGAAAATTATATGGAATCTTAAGTTCTAGAAAAAATTCAAAAGAAAAATCCAAGAGAAGAACCGTTCTTCTCTCTTCTTCTCCATTTTTCTTCTTGATCTAGAACTCTAAGAAGCCTCAAACACCCAACCAGATTTTTTTAATATTTTTTTAAATATTTATATAAAAAATTAGATCTAATCTAATTTTTATCTTAAAAAAATAAAAAAAAAAATTGAAAGAAGAACTCCTTCAAGGCTGCGCACAAGAAAGAAGATCCATCTTCTTCCTTGATCTAGAACTCTAGAAAGCCCCAAACCCCAATCAGATTTTTTTTGATATTTTTTTTAAAAATTTATATGTTAAAATTTAGATCTAATCTAATTTTTATCTTAAAAAAATAAAAAAAAATTAGAAAAAGAACTCCTTCTTCAAGGCTGCGCACAAGAAAGAAGACCCTTCTTCTTCCTTAATCTTTCTCTCTTTGGAAAGAAATTTTCTTCTTCAATTTTTTGCTATAAAACCAACAGAGAAGCCTCTTTTCGATGCCCAAAAACTAGCAAGAAATTCTCATAAAATCCTTTCAAAAAGGCAGGAGAAGAGGAGAGATGCATGTGGGGTTGTGGGGCGTCCAACTTTTGGATGCCCCTCACCTTCTTTTTCTTTTTGGGCGACAAGAAAGAGGGATGCATCTTTCTTTCATGGAAGAGAAGAGAAGAGAGGGGGCATACCTTATTTGGGGCATGAGGAATTCTCATGTAAAAGGAAGTGGGCGTGGAGATATCTTAAGCACATGGGGTTGGTTTGGGTTTAGTCCTATTCCAAATAGAATTCAAGATCTTGGTCAAATTCTAACTAATTCTTGGACTCAATCCTAATTAACCTAGGAATTAGTTATAAAAAACTAACTAATTGAATTCTAACCTAATTATTAGGCTTTAATTAAATTTATAATTAGTTAGATTAAAACTCTATTGTTCTAGGGATTGATTCTTGATGGATTTAGGGAAGCTATTTGATAATAGGGCTTGATCCAATCAAGCCTATTATCCAATAAAATTTGATCCAATCAAAATCTATATCAAACTAATCTCATTAATTTGATTTTATATCCTTGAGATCAATTGGAATAAGCCCTGTCATTCAATAGGGCTACATCCAATCAATCCAAAATCAATCTAATTGAATCTAATTCAATTAGATCTAATCCAATTCTCATTATTCAATCAAATTGATTAAATTAATAATCATATTATTAATTAATTATTTTTTTAATTTATCAATTATTAGTAAATTATTTATTATAATATTTACATAGGATTAATCATCAATCAAATTGATAATTAAATCCTTCAACGATTCATAATCATCGATCAGCCATTTGATCATACAGGTACTTCTATGTGTGTGACCCCATAGGTTCGAACCTAAGTCGATAGTACAAGAATAATTTTTATACTAATTGATGTAACCATCTAGTAAAGAGATCTGACATCTGGATAGACTGAATGTATGCCCAGCAATACTCTAGAATCCATGTGGATATAGTTACCGTATAATTCATCCCTTTGACACTTGATGCTCAAGGATGACTTTGGGTTAAACTGTCAATCTAGGAAGAGTGGTCCACATTGTATCTCAACCTTAAAAATTTTGTGACTCCTCACTAGAACTACTTTGGCCAAAGTTTTGCTAAATTGAAACATAGTGATGCATCATCTCCATTTTTACTTGGAGCAGTCAATTCCATCTTGACTTACACTCAGACTTCACAAGTACTTGACTGTACCCAAAAATCTTCCGTCATCAAATTAAAAATTTGGATAGTCTGGTGCCAAAGCACAGTGAGTTGCTTGCAAGTCATCGAGACAGCCTCAGGTCTGAAGGACACATATACCCATATCCCATCAGAGCAATCCTTGACAGCAGAGTACTCCAAAAGTGATCATACTTAGTAAAATATATTTTTACAAATCATCCATATACCATACTCGTGTCATCACATATCTTGATTAAGAGGACAACCAACTAATATGGCATACAACGACCTACACTTGATACAATTATCGTCCTTGTAACAATTGTATCATTTGATCACGAGCAAGATTTAAGAACCACATGATAAATCTTTCTTTATCATTTTGGTAGTAGTTCTAAGGATTTCATCATAACATATGAGTTCTATTTTGAAAGATGTATTTCTTTTGATAAATCTGAAGAAAAAATGGATAGTTCAAAGCATATATTTTTAAAATTTTATAGCAAAATAATAAAAAATTAAATATTTTAATCTTCTAAATATATCTTAGATCAGATTTAAACTATCATTAAAGATTTATAACATAAAAAAATTATATATAAAATCTGAAATAAAATAAAAAACTGCATCGATCTCCTGAATTTGATCAAATCTTTAGATTATGTCGGTAGAGTTCAGAACTCATCACCTTTTTGTGGATTGATGATCTCCACTACTGGTAAGCATGGTATGAATCTCTCACTGATATTGAGCAGTCGCACAAGCATCTGACCTCTATAGATGGTCCACACGAAGATCCTCAGACTGATCAGCCCTCCGTGGGAGTGCTAGCTCGTGCAGTCAGCTTCTGATGGTAGATCTGACTTGATCTCCTTCTTCGATCATCTCAAATCTTTTTGATATTGAAGATGGATCAGAAAAGAATGTTGGATGGTGGAGAAAATTTAGATGAAGACTCTCTTCTCTTTGGTTTTTGCCTCACCCAAAAACTTAGAACAGTTCTAGGTCTCTCACCCAAGAGGAGAACGGTCTCCTCTTTTGTTCATGCCAAAGAGGAAGGAAACCCTTCCAATCCTCATAGCTCAAAGAAGTATTTTTGATCATATTTTTCTTTGATATCTCATAGTGAAGATCTCTCTCCTTTTGGCACACAAAATTATCACCTTTTTATGGTTGTCGCATAAACCAGATAAAACAGGATAAGGGCTGGATTTTGTTGCAATTCAAACTCTTTTAAATTTCAATTTGACTCCAACCTTTTCTCACCCTTATCTAGCTTAAAGAGAGACTTACCATAAAAAATTAGGTATAAAAATCAGTTGGAAAGACCTCCTTTTATCATACACAATAGACCCCTTCAAAAGCAGCCAACATGTAGAAGGATATGGATAAGGTTTTAAGTTGAAATTCAAACTAATTTGAATTCAAATCAAAACTAACTAATTCTTATCCTTAATGAGTGACAAAAGAAGAATTATTTTTTTATTTTCTCATATATAAACTAATTTTGTGTAGTAAAAAAAGATGTGAGACAATTTAGGTGGCGCAAGGGATAGAGTCCTACTCTTTTGGGACTCTAGGGTTTAACCAATTGGATTTTTTTAAAACCCAATCCAATTAAACTTAAATAAAATATGGTGAACCTAATCTAATTAGGATCTTATAACCTCAACTAAATTTAATCAAATCAATAAATTAATTGAGCCATAGATTCGATCAAATCAGAATCATTTCTATCTTACCAATTAGGTCATCTCATAACCTAATCAGACTTGACCTGATTGAATCAAATTCAATCAGACTTGATCCAGACTTTAATGCTCAATCAAATTGAACTAATTAATAATTTAATCACTAATTAATCCTTCATTAATGATAGAGTTTAAGTCTAGTGGGACTCTTCTCTAGAGTTCCCGTCTAGTGGGACTTTTCAGCAGAGTCCCCATCAAGTGGGACTCTTCACCAGAGTCTCCGTTGACTGAGACTCTTCAGATTAGCCATATGATCAGAGAGAAACTTCTAATATGTGTGACCCCATAGGTTCAAACCTAAGCTGGTACACAAGTATTGATTCCTGTACCAATCAGAGTAACTATCTAGTAATAGTACCCGATATTCGGATAGGCCGAATGTATGCTAAGCAACACTCAAAAATCTATTTGAATATAGTTACCATATAATTCATCTTTTTGATCCAAATGCTCAAGGTGACCTAGGATTTAACTGCCAACCCTGATATGGTCATCCACATTATATTTTAATTTTCAAAATCCATCACATGGATTACCCCGGTCAAGGTTTTACTGAATTGAAACACACTGATACATTAACTCCTACTTATTTGGAGGGGTCAATTCTATCTTGACTCACACACCGACTTCACAAGTAGCTGACTATGCCCAGAAACCTTTCATCGCTAAATTAAAAATTCAGATAGTCTGGCACCAAAGCATAGTGAGTTGCTTAGAAATCACTGTGGTGATCTCAGGTTGAAGGGACACTTATACCTATATCCCTTCGAAGTGACTCTTGACAGTAGAGTGCTCCAGAGTTGGTCACGTTCAGTGAAATGTACTCCTATATTTCACCTGCATGCCATACCAGTATCTCTACCTCTTTAGTTAAGAGGACAACCAACCTATATGGCACACAACAACCTACACTTGATATGTCTATCATCTTAGTAATAGCATATCATTTGGTCGTGAACTCATTTAAGGACTAAATGATATATCCTCCTATATCGATTCAAATAGTCCTAAGGACTTCATCATATAACAGGAGTTCAAAATGAGATGTACACAGTAATAAAAAAATTAAATAATATTTATTAATTTAATAATTTATATACAATTATAATGATAAGCACAACCGTCAACAGATTGATGATTGACTTTGAGACACATATTCCAACAACTTTCACTTAGACTAAAGCTAATTGGTGCAGTATCGTATACCCATCTTTGATTTATAGTCTTTGAACTCTTTGACGTCGAGGGCTTTAGTAAATGGATCGATCAGGTTCTCCTTTCCATCAATCTTCTGAAGCTCGACATCACTTCGATCCACGATCTCTCAGACCAAATGATAGCGATGCAAAATGTGCTTGGTCTGCTGATGTGACTTCGGTTCCTTCATTTGAGCAACGGCACCAATACTGTCGTAGTACAACAAGATGAGACCATCAAAAGAGGATGCCACTCTGAGCTCGTTAATGAACTTTTATAGCTACACAGCTTCCTTCGCAGCATCGGATGTCACGATATATTGCACCTCATAAGTAGAGTCGGCCACAGTGAGCTACTTGAAATTTTTCCAGCAGATTGCTCTATCATTCAGAGTATAAATATATCCTGACACACTTTTGTTGTCATCATGATCTGATTGAAAATTGGAGTTGTAAACCTCACAAGTTTTAAGTCAGATCTTCATAGATAAGCCACTGATCCTTAGTATTTCTCAAATACTTAAAGATGGTCTTTACGACCTTCTAGTAATTCTCACCTGGATTAGACTGGTATCTGCTCACTACTCCTAATGAGTATGCCACATCCGATCACGTACATGTCATGGCGTACATAATAGATCCCACTACCGAAGCATATAAAATTTTACTCATATGCTCTCTCTCTCTTAAGGAGTTGTCGGACAATCACTCTTCGAGAGAGAAATTTTTTGGCCTATCGAAAGATAGCCTTTCTTGAAATTCTCTATGCTGAACCTTTTTAGCACAGTATCAATATACGTCGATTGGGATAATACAAGCAACATTTTAGATCTATCTCTATAGATCTTCATCCCAAAGATGAAGGATGCTTCTCCAAGTCTTTCATGGAGAACTATGATGACAACCAAACTTTTATTCCCTGTAATGCAGGGATGTCATTCTCGATTAAGAGAATGTCATCGACATACAAAATAAGAAATACTACCACAGAGTTATTAACCCATTTATATATGCAGGGTTCCTCTCCATTCTTAATGAAGCCATACGTTCTGATTACTTTATCAAAATGTGTGTTCCAACTCCGAGATGCCTGCTTAAGTCTATAGATGGACCTTTGAAGCTTGCACACTATAGACTCATCTGTGGATATGAAACCTTCAGATTGTATTATATATATCTCTTTTTCTAGCTCACCATTTAGGAAGGCTATTTTTACATCCATTTACTAGATTTTATAGTCCAGATATGCTGCTATCGCAAGCATAATCCGAATAGACTTGAGCATTACCATAAGAGAAAATATCTCATCATAGTCAATACCATAATGCTGACGGTAACCCTTGGCAACCAGACAGACTGTTGCCCAGCTATGCAACCCAAGAGGGGGGAGATGAATTGGATTTTTAAAAAATTTAACGTTAATTTAGAACTATGAAGATTAAATAATAATGAGCAGGATATATGTAGAGAGTGATTTAAGTAAGGTATAGAAATTAGATGTAAAAATGCAAGTAGATAAAAAAATTTAGAAAGAAAGCAAGTAAGCACAACACAAACAAACAAGATTTATAGTGATTCGGTGCCAACCTTGCACCTACATCCACTCCCCAAGCTCTTACTTTAGAATTCAAATCCATTAAACCATATTCAACAAGAATACAACGTCAGTACCTCTGACTCTAGCTATCTCAAGCTAGAATATTTATTTTTCAGATACAAGCCAATCTAATACAATCCGATTCAAGGTTCGAATCCATCTTTCCAAGTTTTCGAATCCTTCCAAAACTAAAGATCAAGACAAAACAGAGTATGTAAATTAATCACATAAAAATATAAATTTAGCTCCTTTAATAAGCAAATAAAATTTTAAATACACTTTACACAATAAGAAGGAAGCTTTTCTGATTTTTCTCAAGGTAGTTGTAGACTTGAATGAGCTCTTGAGGAGTTAGTGAACTTGAAATGAAAGCTTCTTGAACTTCAAGAGGGCTCTTTGCTTAGGGCTGAAATGAATGCTTGAAAAATCTTCTTTATTCCCTCCTTTAAGTGCTTTTTATAACTTCAAATGATGGTGGAGAGTAATCTGGATAGATTTAGAGCCGTTGGAGATCATTAAATGAGCATTAAATGCAGCCAAAATGAGCTGAAAACTAGCAATTGTGAAGTTTTTCTGTCACAGGGGTCGACTCATAGGGTCGACTCATGCACATGAGTCGACTCATGGGGTCGACTTCTGTGGCACAGAATAGAAAATAATTGTTCTATAATTTTGACGTATACAGCAACAGAGGTCAACTCATAGGGTCGACTCATGCACAGGGGTCGACTCAATTGGGTGTGCCAGCCAAAAAATCAGTGTGCCGTTCAGTCCCTTTTGACATGAGTCAACTCATGGGGTCGACTCAATTTTATAAACATGATTTTTTTTCAAAATATACATCTAAAAATTTTGAAATTACCTCCAATAGATCACAAATCTTCTGTTCTTACTCTTGAGACTTTTGAGTTAGGACTTGATGAAATTATGATTTTATCCCTGAAAAATAATAAATCTTTTTCCAAGTCAAAATTATTAGTAACCTCCTCAAATACTTTGTAATCATCAAAATCAATTCAAGGAGCAACAATCTTCCCCTTTTTGATGATGACAAAATATTTGAGCAAAAGTGGAGTATAACATATATAAAGTATTGAACATGAATTTCAAATTTATGAAGATGCATCACTTAAACATCATAGTCAGTTATTTAAATGAAATACATCATGAGTAGTTTGAAGATTAATTTAAAATTTACTTATAAAATTATTTGCTTTGAAGATTAAATTGAGAATCGCTGATAATTTTGGTTCTTTAACACATTTGCTTTGACAATTTTGCTTATTGCTCTCGATTCTATTTCTCTATTGCTTATTGCTCGATCTCGATTTTTGATTCTCTACTCCCCCTTTTTGACAGCATCAATTAAGATCTTAAGAGATTTTGAAGAGAAAAAAAAAGATAACATAAAGGACATATTTTCTCTACTCTCCCTTTTTGATACCATATTTTATTTCTTTACTCTCCCTCTTTGATTGTTTATTTCTCTACTCCCCCTCATTATAGCAATCATAAAGGACATATCAATTTGCTCATATAGAAGATATTGCTATTCATAATATTTCATAGCATAAATATGAGTTATTTTTCATATCTCATAATTAAGATAATTCAATTGATCCCAACCATAAACATTCATTGAAATTCAAAGCGTATAAATATATATATCCAAAATATGACTGAATACATAAGTATCCCAATATATATGAGTCAACTCAAAATACAAAAGTCATGGATAATAACTATTCAAGAGTCAATTATCCAACAAATACAAAGGCCATAAGATAGATCCTAGACATAAAAGACTAACTATTCTAGATCTAATATATATCATGACTGGAGGCATCAGAATCAGAAGAGTCAGAGATATGATGAGGAGATGTAGGATCAAATCTATGGGCATGACCTCGACCACGTCTGCCTCGACCACGGGTAGAAGTACTGGCACGAGTAGAGGGGCGAGAAGATCTTGGAGCTGGGGAACATATGGACTGTGCTAGAAGAGAAAGTCTGATGGTGTCCAAAAGATCCAAAGCTCTCGACACAGACTGCATCAGGGTACCAAACTGAGTAGAGACAGCCTCACTGGAGTCCTTGATCCCTCTCCTCAAAAAGTTAAATCCACCCTCCAAAACTCCCCAAAGTCTAGCCGCCTCTGCAGACAGGTTGGAGACCTCTGTGATGTCCTTATATGGCTGGGGATGGGCTAAGGCTAATACTTATCTCTACAAATTTAGAACTCTACCCGTCAGTCTCAGAACACATCCCTCAAGCTCCTCAAGTCATACGGATTGAGCTGTGAGCATCTGAAAAATAGTAGAGATATGAGGGATCAAAGTCTGGTCTGAGTCATCCTGAGATGTCGACCTCTGAGTAAAGACTGAGGTGGCAAACTGCTAAGATAAAATGGAGGCAACATGTTGGGACATCAGCTCAATCTGATCATCTGCAAGTCTAAACTCTGAAGGATGTACCCTGCTTCCTGACTATGGAACTGAAGCATGCCTCCTCACTGACTCTGAGGGACCAGTCTCGTGATCAGACACGAACTGAATATCAGGAGATGCTCTGTAATCATGAGGTGAAGATAATCCCTCCTCCTCTGCTCTCTCCTCTACTCTCTCCTCAACACCCTTTGACCAACCGCCATCAGTCTTTGAAAAACCCACACGGTGCAGTGTGCGGTAGTTGATGGTGTTAGAGTGTGACAATTTGGTAACTGTCTCCCCCTCAAAATAGACTCCGAACTTCCTAAAGACTAGGGTGAGTGCCATACCATAAGGCAAGTGAGCCTTAGACCTGTTCAGGGTCTTCCTTATGGCCTCAAACATTAGAATAGGAAGATTCAAGGGAGTCTCAATGATCACATGGTACATGATGCATATATCCCTACCAGATAAGAGGTCATACCTACCACTCTTAGGGACAAAGAGCTTGGTCACCATGTGATGTAAAAGCCTCATTTCCACTGAAAGTATCTTAGCTTCTAATCTATTTAAACTTTCAGTAAAAGTTCTCCTTAAGATAACATTAATTCCTTCTTCTTTGATTGGGAGCTCCATATTAGTATAGCCTTCACAAGGCAAGTACAAGATTTGTCCCAAATGCAATGGATTAAGAATAATATCAACACCTTTCACTGTAGACTTTACTGTTCCATTTAAGTAACTTAAGTTCAAATAAAAATCTCTGACCAAATCAACATAAGTATTTTCTTTCAATAGATAGTAAAACTCCCATCCTTGATTTTTAATCTTTGATCCAATAGAGAATCTTTCTTTTTCAAAAAACTTAAAATCTATATTCTTTCTGGATTCCACTTTTCAATCAGAGAGAGGTATCTTGCTTGGACTGATTAGAAACTATGTAGAAGCTGAAGTAGGACCTGAAGCTGGAATTGGAACAAGAGAGGGCTCGGCTACCATTCTTTTTCTGTGCACACTCTCTTCCAACCCATGAACAGATTTTCTTCTTTGTGATAGCTTCATTTTGGGAGCCATTTGGACAAAAGAGACTTGCAAGGAGCTTAGGAGACTAAATGAGAGGTAGAGAGGAAAGAATTTTAGAAGAAAAAGTAAGGATTTTGGGGAGGTAAATCATCGATTTAGAGAAGAGGGGTTGAATCTAGGGCAAGCTCGAACTGCCCAAACGAGGAAGAAAGAAGAGAGGAAGTTGGTTCCTTAATGGGTGATTTGAAGGGTGAAGATTGGTGGGAAGAGAGATTTTGAGAGAAACCTTCGGTTTGAGAGAGAAGAGAGGGAGAGCTTTCATTCGATGGGAGAAAGAAGAAAAAGGGTAAGAGTCGGCTCAACGAAAAATTTTCCAATAAAAAAAGAGCATCCGAAGGGTTTTGTCAAAAATTACAAGTTTACCCTAGGATCGACCCTGGGGTCGACTCATGGCGTGAAAAAATTCAAAAGAATGATGGAAAAATTTTGAAAAAAAATTGAAACTTTGAGAGAAGGGTGTTTACCTAAAGATTGATCATGTGAAGGATAGTTTTGAGCTTTTGAGCTCTTAAGAAAAAGGAGAGATGAGAATTGAGCTCAACAAATTTGGTTCAATAAATTTTTGGCATTAAGAATTTAGAATCAGAGAGATACTTAAACTGATGGATCAAGGATTCTTAGTTCTCTTCTAATTTCATAAAATCTATCTTCACTTAAGGCCTTGATAAAGATATCAACCAATTATTTTTCAGTACATATATAATCAAGAATTATATTATTGTTTTGGACATGTTCTCTTATAAAATGATGTCTAATTTCAATATATTTTTGATCTAGAGTGCTGAATTAGATTTTTAGTTAGATTAATAGCACTAGTATTATTTCATCTTATAAAAGTTTTATTGAGTTTGATGTCAAAGTCATCAAGTTGTCGCTTAATCCACAAGATCTGAGCACAACAATTTTTGACTACAATGTATTCGGCCTCGATCGTAAATAGTACTACCAAGTTTTGCTTCTTGCTAAACTAAGAGATTAAGTTAACTCCAAAAAATTGGCAAGTTCTACTAGTACTTTTTCTATCTAATTTACATTCAACAAAATCGGCATCTGAATATCCTATTAAGTCAATTGGTGAGTCCTTAGAATACCATAATCCTAGAGTTTGTATACCTTTTAAATATTTAAGAATTCTTTTAATAGTATTTAAGTGTGATTCTTTTGGATTTGATTAAAAGTGAGCACATAAACAAACACTAAACATAATGTCTGTTCTACTAGCAGTTAAATACAATAAAGAACCAATCATCCCTCTATAAAGTTTTGAGTCTATATTTTTACCTCCTTCATCTTTGTCAAGCTTACATAATAGGCTCATGGGTGCACCAATTACTTTGGAGCTCTCCATTCCAAATCTTTTGAGTAGTTCTCTTGTGTACTTGCTTTGGGTGATGGAGATCCCTTTCTTTGTTTGTTTGATTTGGAGTCTGAGAAAGAATGTAAGTTCTTCCATCATGCTCATCTCGAACTCTCCCTGCATGAGCTTGGCAAAATCTTGACAAAGAGTTTCATTAGTAAACCCAAAAATAATGTCATCAACGTATATTTGTATAACTAAGATATCATCGTGATTTCTTTTAATGAAAAGGGTTGTATCTATATTTCCTCTTGAAAAACCATTCTTAAGCAAGAATTTACTTAACCTTTCATACCAAACCCTAGGTGCTTGCTTTAGATCATATAGAGCTTTATTTAATTTAAAAACATGAATAGGAAAAGCATGATTTTCAAAATCGGAGGGTTGTTCTACAAAAATTTTTTCAGTAATATAACCATTTAAAAAAATACTTTTGACATCCATTTGGAATAAATTAAAATTCATAAAGCATGCATATGCAAGTAAAAGCCTAATTGCTTCTAATCTAGCAACAGGTACAAAGGTCTCATCAAAATCAATTCTCTCTTCTTAATTATAACCCTTTACAACCAATCTTACTTTATTCCTAATTATATTTTTATGTTCATCTAGTTTATTTCTATATACCCATTTTGTGCTAATTACTGGATAATTTTTAGGTCTTGATACTAAAGTCCATACATTATTTCTTTCAAATTGATTAAGTTCTTCTTGTATTGCATTTATCCAATTATAATCTTTTTCAGCTTCATCTATGATTTTAGGTTCAAGATGAGAAATAAATGCAAAAAGATTGTATGTATCTCTAAGTGAAGAACGAGTTCTTACTCCATGTGTAGGATCACCAATGATTAGTTTCTTGAGATGATTGTGATCATACCTCCATTCTTTGGGTAGATCATTTGTACCTTGAGGTTGTTCTTGTTGTTCTTCACCTTCATCATCATGTTTGTTTTCATGTTCTTCATCATTTTGAATTGTTGAGTCTTTTAAGGTAAGCTCCTTCATCCCTTCTATAAGAGGATCTGCATCATCAGTACCTTCATTCTTCCTTGAGGAAAGATCATTAGTCTCATCAAAAATAACATGTATTGACTCCTCTACTACTAAAGTCCTTTTGTTAAAAACTCTAAAAGCTTTTCTAGAAGAGGAATAACGAAGAAAAATAGCTTCATCGGATTTTGTATCAAATTTTCTTAATCTTTCTTTACCGTTATTCAAAATAAAACATCGGCAACCAAAAATGTGTAAATATACAATATTTGGTTTTCTTTCTTTCCAAAGCTCATAAGGTATTTTCTTTAGTATTGGTCTAATTAAAGCATGATTTAATATGTAATATGCTGTGTTAATTGCTTTCACCCAAAAGTACCTTGGGAGGTTGCTTTCACATAGCATGGTACAGGCCATTTCTTCAAGGATCCTATTTTTTCTTTCTACTACTCCATTTTGTTGGGGTATCCTAAGTGATGAAAAGTTATGATCAATATCTTTTTCATCATAAAACTTTTTAAAATCTTGATTTTCAAATTCGATTTCATGATCACTTCGAATATGTTGAATTGAAAAACCTTTTTCATTAGTAACCTTTCAATAAAATTTTGAGAACACATGAAAAGTTTCATCCTTATGTGTCAAAAAGAAAACTCATGTAAAATGAGAGAAATCATCAATAATTACAAAGTCATATCATTTTCCACCCAGACTAGTAGTTCTAGTGGGTCCAAATAAATTCATGTGCAATAATTCTAATGGCCTAAAGGTTGAAACAATATTTTTAGATTTGAATGATACTTTTATTTGTTTATCTAGTTGACATGCATCATAAATTCTATCCTTTTCAAAATTCAATTTAGGTAAACTGATAATCAATTTCTTTTTAATAAGTTTTGAAAGTGAATGCATGCTAATATGTGCAAGCCTACGGTGCCAAAGTCAACTAGTCTCATTAATTTTGGCATTCAAGGCTACTAGGCATTGCATGTTTATCTTGAAAAGATCATTCAAATCTACCATATAAACATTACCATGTCTGTGCCCAACAAATTTAATGCCTTCTTCATTGGGACTAGTTACTATGCATAATGAAGATTCAAAAATAATTTTGTACCCTTTGTCACAGAATTGACTAATGCTCAATAGATTATGTTTCAAACCATCTACTAACAAAATATTTTCAATATACTTGGAGGGAGTGATACCAATGTTACCTATACCGATGATTTTTTCTTTGCTATTGTCTCCAAAGGTGACCATCCCTCCATCTTTTGCATCAAGTGTGATGAATTGAAATTCATCACTGATCATGTGTCTTGAGCATCCACTATCAAGTTATCATTTTTGATTTGTTCTTTGGGATGCAAGACACACCTGCATGCAAAAATCAAGTTTTCACTTTAGGTAAAGCTTTCTTGGGTCCTTTTTGATTAGTTACAGTGGTTCCTTTTGGAACCTATATTTTCTTCACATTAAAATTTTTAGATTTGTTAGAGAAATAAGTATATGATTTGTGTCCTACTATACCACATTTAAAGCAAGTAGTATCTGAAAATTTGTTGCTTGATGAGTTCACATAGATGTTTTTCAAGAATTTTTATTTCTTTAAAAGGTTGTAGCCAAAACCGACTTTATCATAAATGGCCTTTTGACTATCAAGTATCATTTGAAGTTTAATTGAACTAAGAGTGAACTTTTCTACTATAGATTTTAACTTAGCAATTTCATTTTTCAAGTTTAGATTTTCTTGTGTCAAGACCAATTTTTCATTTGAAATTATTTTATTTTTTTTAGTAAAGATTGATTCTTAGATTTTAATTCTTTGTTCTTTACCCCTAACTTTTTTAGATCATTAACTAGATCATAAAATACTTTTTGAAGTTCTTCGAAAGTAAAGTCATCAGGAGTTTCAACGTTTATCTTATTTTCATGTGCCATAAGGCACAAGTTGGCTTGCTCATATGAATCTTCTTCTTCGGAGCTTGACTCACCACTATCACTCCAAGTAGCCATCATAGCCTTTTTCTTATACTTTTTGGGGCCCTTCTTAAGTTGTGGACATTCAGATCTGAAGTACCCTAGCTTCTTACATTTGTAACAAATAAGGGGCTGCTCCTTATCCTTCTCTTTGCTATGTTCTCCTTTTGTAGGTGGCCTCTTCCTCATCCCTTATCTTTTTTTCTTCAAGAATCTTTTAAACTTTCTAGTGATGAGGGTCATTTCTTTATCTTGCACTTCATTTTTAGTTTCTTCAGATTCCTCATCGAGTTGAGTAGTAGACTTGAGGGCAATTATCCTCTTCTTCTTGACATCTGCTTCTTGATATTGTTTCATGCTTAGCTCATGTGTCATTAGCAATCCTAGAAGCTCCTCTAAGGATAAAATATTCAGATCCTTGGCTTCTTAGATTGTGGTCACTTTGGCCTCCCATGTCTTTGGTAAAGACCTAAGAATCTTTCTCACAAGATCGCTGTTAGAGTAAGACTTACCCAGACTTTTTAGATCATTAATAATATTCATAAAATGAGTAAATATTTTAGTTATTGATTCATCATGCTCCATTTTAAAGAGTTCATATTTGTACACAAGCATATTAATTTTTGATTCCTTAACTTGATTAGTGCCTTCATGTGTTACTTATAATCTATCTCATATTTTCTTAGCTGACATGTATGTTGAAATGTGATTAAACTCATTAGCATCTAAAGCACAATATAAAATATTCATGGTTTTAGCATTAAGTTGAGCCATTTTCTTATCAACCTCATCCCATTCTCTTTCGAGTTTGGTTGATTCTACACCATCAATTATCTTAGTGGGTATGTGTGGTCCATTAACTATGATCTCTACATATCATAGTTAAGTGCCTAAATAAAAATTTTCATTCGAGCTTTCCAATAGGTGTAGTTTGACCCATTGAAAAGTGAAGATCGGTTTGTGGACTGTCCCTCGACTAGTGAAGTACCAACTTGAGTTGCCATAGATCTTTAGCTCTTTGATGGTTAAATCAAAGTAGGACTAGAGCATCGAGCTCTGATACCATTTGTTGCCCAGCTATGCAATCCAAGAGGGAGGGTGAATTGAATTTTTAAAAAATTTAACGTTAATTTAGAACTATGAGGATTAAATAACAATGAGCAGGATATATGTAGAGAGTAATTTAAGCAAGGTGTAAAAATTAGATGCAAGAATGCAAGTAGATAAGAAAATTTAGAAAGAGAGCAAGTAAGCACAATACAAACAAACAAGATTTATAGTGATTCGGTACCAACCTTGCACCTATATACATTCCTCAAGCTCCTACATGGGAATTCAAATCCACTAAACCGTATTCAATAAGAATACAATGTCGGTACCCCGACTCTAGCTATCTCAAGCTAGAACACTTATTTTTCAGATACAAGCCAATCCAATATAATTCGATTCAAGGTTCGGACCAATCTTTCTAAGTTTTGGAACCCTTCCAAAATTAAAGATCAAGACAAAATAGAGTATGTGAGTTAATCACATGAAAATACAAATTTAGCTCCTTTAATGAGCAAATAAAACTTTAAATGCACTTTACACAATAAGAAGGAAGCTTTTCTGATTTTTTTCAAGGTGGTTGAAGACTTGAATGAGCTCTTGAGAGGTTGGTGAACTTGAAATGAAAGCTTCTTTAACTTCAAGAGGGCTCTTTGCTTAGGGCTGAAATGAATACTTGAAAAACCTTCTTTATTCCCTCCTTTAAGTACCTTTTATAACTTCAAATGATGGTGGAGAGTAATCTGGATAGATTTATAGCTATTGGAGATCATTAAATGAGTATTAAATGCAGCCAAAATGAGCTAAAAACTAGCCGTTATGGAGTTTTTCCATCACAAGGGTCGACTGATAGGGTCGACTCATGCACATGAGTTGACTCATGGGGTCGACTTCTGTGGCACAGAATAGAAAATGACTGTTCTGTAATTTTGGCATACACAGCAATAGAGGTCGACTCATAGGGTTGACTCATGCACATGGGTCGACTCATGGGGTCGACTTAATTGGATGTGCCAGTCAAAAAATCAGCGTGTCGTTCAGTCTCTTTTGACATGAGTCAACTCATGGGGTCGACTCAATTTTATAAACATAATTTTTTTTCAAAATATACATCCAAAAATTTTGAAATTACCTCCAATAGATCACAAATCTTCTGTTCTTGCTCTTGAGGCTTTCGAGTTAGGACTTGATGAAATTACGATTTTGCCCCTGAAAAATAATAAATCCTTTTTTAAATCAAAATCATTAGTAACCCACTCAAATGCTTTATAATCATTAAAATCAATTCAAGGAGCAACACGGGCTTTATAGGTCTTCACCTTCCCGTCTGCACCTCTTTTCTTTTTGAAGATCCACTTACACCCTATGGGTTTTATCCCTTCAGGTGGGTCAACCAATATCCATACATTATTGATTTTTATGGACTCCATTTCAGATTTCATAGCTTCTAGCCACTTATCAGAGTCAGACCTCTGCATCACATCCATATAGGTGATTGGATCCTCATTGTTCTCATCGTGTTCAACTGGATCTCCATCCCGAACTAAGAAATCATAGTATCTATCTGGTTGATGCGGTACTCTACCAGATCTTCTTAAAAATATTTTTACAATAGATTTTAGATTTGATCTAATCAAGTCTGACTCTATGGATTTATTAGATTGTGTCGGTTCTTCTACCAATCGAACTTCATCAAGTTCAATCTTTGAGGCATTAGTTCTTTCACTAAGAAACTTTATTTTTAAAAAGATAGCCCTATTGTTGTCGAACACCTTCTGTTCATCGCAAGGTAGAAGTAATATCCCTTGGTCTCTTTTGGGTACTCTATAAATAGACATTTGTCAGACCTAGGTCCAAGCTTGTCAATTTTCAAACGTTTGACATAAGCCGGACATCTTCAGACCCTCAGGTGAGAGAGTGCTGGCTTACATCCTGTCCATATTTCATGTGATATTTTACTTATAGATTTACTCAAAACTTTATTTAAAATATAACAAGCTAACTCAAGTGCATATCCCCAAAAAAAATTAACAAACTTGCAAAATCCATCATGGACCAAACCATGTCTAATAGGATTCGATTTCTCCTTTCTGATACACCATTATGCTGTGGTGTTTCAGGAGGAGTTCATTGTGAGAGAATCCCATTATCTTCTAAGTATGTCAGAAACTCACTAGAGAGGTATTCTCTTCCTCGATCGGATCGAAGAGTTTTAATACTCTTTTCAATTTTTTCTCTATTTCATTATAGAATTGTTTGAACATTTCAAATGATTCTGACTTATGTGTCATTAAGTAGATGTGCCCATACCTTAATAGATCATCTGTAAATGTAATGAAATAATAATATCCACTTCTGGCACTAGTATTCATAGGTCCACATACATCAATATGTATCAAACTTAGAACTTCACTGGCTCGCTTACCTTTTCCAGTAAAAGGTGATTTGATCATTTTTTCAAGAAGACAGGACTCACAGGTTGGGAGTGATTCACAATCACTGACTTCGAATATTTCTTCTTATGTCAACATGTTTATTCTATTCTTGTTAACATGACCTAACCTACAATGCCAAAGGTAGATATCAGAGACATCACTAATTCTAGGATGTTTGTTGGATGTGTACATTATACTAACAGATTGTGATAATATGTAAATACCATTATTCAGTTATCCATTCATCACATTAACATCATTCATAATGATATTAAAATTATTTTTTTTATTGAAATTTTATAACCGTACATGGCTAAAAAGCCTATAGAAATAATATTCAATAAAAAGGAAGGATAAAAGTGATATTCACTTAGAACAATTACATTAGACTTAAATACAAGCTTAATAGTCTCTAATGTTAGAACTGAAACTGATCTTCCATTATGAAATCTTTTGCCTTCTTCAAATCTCCTACTGATCTGCAGACCCAGCAATGAATTATAAATATTAAAAGAACTTTTGGTATCTAATACCCAGGTAGTGGAATCACAAATTGAGAAATTACAAGGTGTTATCATATAATTACCTTATCAAGCAATAACTTACTTCTTTCTCGATCTGTTCGGATCCAGGGAGGCAATGTATTGAGGATAATTTCTTTTTCAATGCCCCTATTTCTTGCAGTAGAAGCATTCTACCTGACTCTAGTCGAACTTGGGTTTCTTGGTCTGACTGAGCTTGGGTGCTCCAGCACTTTGCATCCTTTTCTTGTTCTTTTTATTCTTCTTTCCTTTCTTAAAGGATCGATGTCCAGAAGAAGATCCTCCCATAATATTCACCGACTCCTTTTGGAACTGGTGATTCTTCTCAAAGTTTTGCAGTAACCCCAGCAAATCGTGGTAGTTAACTGTAGGCTTTATTATTTGAAAATGAGTAAGGAAAGGGAGGCAGGACTTGGACAGAGTTTAGAATAGCATCTTTTCCCAATTGCTTATGCAGGAGAAAGTCGAGCTTGCTTAGGTGCTCAATCATCTCGATCGTGTACAATACATGATCAGTGACTGATGCTCCTTTTCTCATTCGAGCATTGAAGATGGTACAACTAGTCTTGTGCCTCTCAATATCGTCGGGTGTGCCAAAGGACTCGTTCAACATTTGCAACATATCTTATGGCTGAGCATTCTCGAAATGATGGTTAAACTCATCATTCATCACCACTAGCATAATACAACAAACCGTAGTTCGATCGTTGAGCCACTTCTGATAAGTGTCTCTAACCGTGCTACGCGCATTCAGAGCTGGCTCTTCGGATGTCGGATCTATCAATACATACAAGATCTATTCATGCTCCAAGACTATTTTGAGCTTTCGATACCAGCTATCGAAATTTGATTCTATTAATTTATCACTATCTAATAGTGATTGGAGCGACAAGGTGGTTGCCATAACTAAAAAAGAAAAAACCAAAATCTAATTAATATATGAATTGATTATGCCTAAAGATATAAATTTTAGTGTAAAGGTTCTCTCATAATTTTATTCGAATTGATAGCCTCTACCTTCAATTCGAAGAATTACACTAATTTCTTAGTGGGTACTAGAATCCACATGGACTGCACATGGGCCCGAGTGTGGCTCGGCCAACCCTTGTGTACCCACGGGTAGGTTCTTAACCAATTATTTCACTAAACAATTTTTAGTATTCAATTTTGCCCCAGACATCTCTTCAGTAGGCGTGTGATGTCTCCACTGAAGGTTTTGGTTAGGTCCAACCATTAACATGTCAGAATTTAGTATATCTAACAAACGAGTGACCAGGCTCGAGTGTGGCTCGGCCAACCTGACCATTATCAGAAAGATACAACTAAAACAACATATTATAAATGATAATTCTGACAGTCAAATGAGCACCAAGCGTGTGGCACCTTCGATGATCATCGAAACCATTGGACTCATTATCACCCAACTTAATAGGAGGCTATGATCTAGTTATTGCCATAACTATTTTATTTTAGAGACCTAACAATTTTAGAGGATTTAATTAGTTGAATTGAAAGATGAGATGAGACTTGATTAGTTAATCTTAATCCTCCTACTGACTTCACCAAGTTAGATTTAAGAAGATCAAGCATAAGCTGGTCCAGCCAACCAGTCATGAATCCTCCTACTTACTTTACCAAGTCATAAAGAAGACTCAAGATAAGTTGAACTAGGGACACCTAAATCAGTCATACTAATTTTCTAGTTAGCATGGGTCAACTCCAATGATTAAGTGATCTAATCAAAACATGATTCACCATGTTGGGTAGGAAAGCGAGATCGATGGGAGGGATATGCCATTAACTCGATATAGATTCAATCTATATGAGTAGCTCCCAATTAATGACCATCGATCAAAACTATCATACTTACCTCAGACACCAACTGATTAGTCATTTTCAATTTGATCAACTTATAGACTGGATTCAACCACAGAGCTACGATCAAAGTCCATATTAGTCTAATCAAAGATATAGACTTGACCAACTACTACTATTGAAATTGATCAAGAGAAAAAATTGATCCAATCAGAATTAATTTTTAATTAGATTTGATCAATAACTAACATGGTCCATTATCAATGATTTCTAACGCTAGGTCTAACCTAGTTAAATGGACTTGACTCGAGCTAACCTATTAACCCATGAGTTATAAAATTAATATCTTAAATCTTTGATTCTCAAATTCAGATCACTTAATTCTCAATTAAGTTTTGGGCTGATATGGGTTCAGGTTCGATGTTTGAAAATAGTTTTCAATTTTATAAAATATTTTTACAATCAATCATCTAATGATCAAAACTTTAATTTCAGATTTAATATATATTATTTTATAACTAAAATAAAATTTCAAATTTTTTTTCATTATTCATCATCATGAAAAAGACCACACAGCACCCCTACACGTCATAGGAGATCCCATCGAATAGGTAAATAGGATAGTGAAATCATAATTTCTCCTATGATCGGATGGCTATAAGGATCTATCCAATCAGATTACTATCCTACTCAGATTCAAAATTAACTATTTAGATCTAATTTAAATAATTAAAATCAGATTATATGCAAAAAAAATTATGTCATAAGAAATCTGGCTCTGATACCATTTGAAAGAAAAATAGGTAGTCCAAAGCATGTATTTTTAAAATTTTACAGCGAAATAATAAAAGATTAAATATTTTAATCTTCTAAATATGCTTTATATCAGATCTAAACTACCATTAAGGATCTATGATATAAAAAATTTATATATAAAATCTAAAATAAAATAAAAAACTACATCAATCACATCGATGTTCTGAATTTGATCTAACCTTTAGATTATGTCGGTAGAGTTCAGAACTCATCACCTTTTCATGGATTGATGATCTTCACTACTAGTAAGCAAGGTATGAAGCTCTCACTAATATCGAATAGCTACACAAGCATCCGACCTCTACGGATGGTCCACATGAAGCTCCTCGGACCGATCAACCCTCTATGGGAGTGCTAGCTCGCGCAGTCAGTTTCTGATGGTATATCTAACTTGATCTTCTTCTTCGATCACCTCAAACTTTTTTGATATTGAAGATGGATCAGAGAAGGATGCTGGATGGTAGAGAAAATTTAGATGAAGACTCTCTTCTCTTTAGTTTTTTCCTCACCCAAAAATCTAGAATAATTCTAGGTCTCTCACCCAAGAGGAGAACGGTCTCCTCTTTTGTTCACGCCAAGGAGGAAGAAAACCCACCCAATCCTTCCATCCCAAAGAAGTGTTTTTGACTCTATTTCTCTCTAGTATATTGTGGTGAAGAGCTCCCTTATTTTGGCACACAAAATTGTGGCCTTTTTATGGTTGTTACACAAATCAGATAAAACAGGATAAGGGCTAGAGTTTGTTGCAATTCAAACTCTTTTGAATTTTAATTTGACTCCAAATTTTTCTTACCCTTATATAACTTAAAGAGAGACTTATCAAAGAAAATTAGACATAAAAATTAGTTAGAAAGACCTCCTTTAATCATACACAATAGACCGCTTCAAAAGCAGCCAATGTATGGAAAGATATGGATAAGGTTTTAAGTTGAAATTCAAACTAATTTGAATTCAAATCAAAACCAACCAATTTCTATCCTTAACGAGTGACAAAAGAAGGATTATTTTTTTATTTTTTTATATATAAACTAATTTTGTGTGGTGAGAAAAGATGTGAGACAATTTAGGTGGCGCAAGGGATAGAGTCCTACTCATTTGGGACTCTAGGGTTTAACCAATTGGATTATTTTGAAACCCAATCCAATTAGACCTAAATAAAATATGATGAACCTAATCTAATTAGACTCTTATAATCTCAATTAAATTTGATCAAATTAATAAATTAATTGAGCCATAGATCTGATCAAATCAGGATCATTTCTCCTTTACTAATTAGGTCATCTTATAACCTAATCAGACTTGACCTGATTGAATCAAATTCAATCAGACTTGATCCAGACTTTAATGCTTAATCAAATTGAGCTAATTAGTAATTTAATTATTAATTAATCTTTCATTAATGATAGAGCCAAGTCTAATGGGACTCTTCTCTAGAGTCCCCATCCAGTGGGACTCTTCAGTAGAGTCCCCTTCTAGTGGGACTCTTCACCAGAGTCTCTGTTGACTGAGACTCTTCAGATTAGTCATATGATCGGAGAGAAACTTCTAATGTACATGATCCCATAGGTTCAAATCTAAGTCAGTAGTCAGAAACTGATTCCTGCATCAATCAGAATAACCATCTAGCAATGATACCCGATGTCTGGATAGGCCGAATGTATGCTAAGCAACACTCAAGAACCTATTTGAATATAGTTACCGTATAATTCATCTCTTTGATCCAAATGCTCAAGATAACCTAGGGTTTAACTGCCAACCCTGATATGGTCATCCACATTGTATTTTAATTTTCAAAATCCATCACATGGATTATCTCGGTCAAGGTTTTACTGAATTAAAACACACTGATACATTAACTCCTACTTATTTGGAGGGTCAATTCTATCTTGACTCACACACTGACTTCATAAGTACTTGACTATGCTCAAAAATTTTTTATAGTTAAATCACAAATTCAGATAGTCTGGCACCAAAGCATAGTGAGTTGCTTGCAAGTCACCATGGTGATCTCAGGTCGGAGAGACACTTATACCTATATCCCTTCAGAGTGACTCTTGATAGCA
Source organism: Elaeis guineensis (assembly GCF_000442705.2). Classification (NCBI taxonomy): domain Eukaryota; kingdom Viridiplantae; phylum Streptophyta; class Magnoliopsida; order Arecales; family Arecaceae; genus Elaeis; species Elaeis guineensis. Next base: position 78,017,529 of record NC_026004.2, on the reverse strand, counting down.
GAGTGCTCCAAAGTTGGTCACGTTCAGTGAAATATACTTTTATATTTCACCTGTATGCCATACCAGCATCTTCATACTCCTTGGTTAAGAGGACAACCAACCTATATGGCACACAACGACCAACACTTGATATGTCTATCATCCTAGTAATAGCATATCATTTGGTCGCGAACTCATTTAAGGACTAAATGACATATCCTCCTATATCGAATCAAATAATCCTATGGACTTTATCACATAACAGGAGCTCAAAATGAAATATACACAGTGATGAAAAAACCAGATAACATTTATTAATTCAATAATTTATATATAATTATAATGATAAGCACAACCATCAACAGGCTAACGATTGGCTTTGGGACATAATTTCTAACAGAATCTGCCAGATAATATTAGCTTTAGGATATATTTTCCAACACCCTTGAGGAGATCTGATAGAGTACCACATCAACTAGATAGATACTATGATATTTTGGTTCGAGATGGTGATCCTGCTGAACTCGATGAGAACAACGAGGATCCAATCACCTACATAGATTCCATACAGTGGTTTGACTCTGATAAATGTCTTAAAGCCATAAAGTTCGAAATGGAGTCCATGAAGGCCAATGATGTATGGACACTCGTTGATCCACCCAAAGGGATAAAATTCATAGGGTGTAAGTGGATTTTCAAAAGAGAAAGGGGCACAGATAGAAAGATGGAGACCTACAAAGTTCGTCTGATTGTCAAGAGATATCGTCAGCATTATGGTATTAACTATGACGTGATATTTTCTTCTATAACAATACTCAAATCCATTCGGATCATGCTTGCGATAGCAGCATACTTTGATTATGAAATCTGATAAATAGATGTCAAAACCACTTTTCTAAATGAAGAGCTGGAAGAAGAGGTGTATATGATACAACCTAAAGGTTTCACATCCACAAATGAATCAAAGGTATGCAAGCTTCAGAGATCCATCTATAGATTGAAGCAGACATCTTGAAGTTGGACCATATGTTTTGATAAGGTGATCAGAACTTATAGCTTCGTTAAGAATAGAGAAGAATCCTGCATATACAAATGGACCAATGGGTCAGTAGTTGTATTTCTTGTTTTGTATATGGATAATATTCTCTTAATCGGGAATGATATCCTTACATTATAGGGATTAAAAGTCTGGCTGGCTTCACAATTCTCAATAAAAGATTTGGGAAAAGTATCCTACATCTTAGAAATGAAGATTTATAAGAATAGATCTAAAAGGCTACTTGGATTGTCCTAATCTACGTACATCGACATCATGCTGAAATGGTTCAGCATGAAAAATTTTAAGAAAGACTATCTTCTGATAGATCATGGAATTATTCTTTCTAAGAAGGATTGTCCAACAATCTCAGAAGAGAAAGAGCGTATGAGTAAGATCCCATATGCCTCGACAGTGGGGTCTATGAAGGAAATATGCGGTAGTGCAGTATATGCAATTTTAAAATTTTATGCAATAAAAATAATAGATTAAATGATTTAATCCTAGTCACATGTATAAGATCCTATCTTAGACTAACATATCATAATCTTTGATATGAAAATATATACTTTAGATCTAAAAATAAAAAATTGCATCGATCTCATCGATGCTGAAATTCTAGATCTAACTATTAGATTTACCATACGAATCAAAATAAGTTAGAGATCATTACCAAATAAATTTGATCTTGATCTCTTCTGGTCCAATGATTGGAGAAAATATTCTTCAGATCACTCACAGCCACACGGAGTCATCTGGCCTCTACAGGAAGATCCATGTGAAGACAGGCGCAGATCATAGATTAGGAGGTGCTAGCCTGCAAGCAACTTCGACAGCTGATTTATTCCTTCTTTTTCAAGTATCTTGGACACTCCAAAGCTAGAAAGGATCAAGAGGAGGAATAGAGGAGGAGGTGAAGAGGCTCTAGAAATAAAAAAATACCAAGGGAATGATCATGAGACGTCCAAGAGAGAGGACCCCTTTTTATAGACTAGGAATTAGGGTTTTCCAAGGAAAGGCATTAAGAGTCAATGCCAAAACCTCCTTTTGGCATCCCAAAAAATTCCAAAAAAATTATTAAAATGAAGAGAAGGATTCTGGAGTCTCACATACCTAAGGATTCTCCAAGAAAAATAAGAAAAAAAAATAAATATGGCACCAAAAATATTCCATATATGAAAATTCTCTTTCTTAGTTTACCTCTTATATCTAATTCGGCTCGCATTCGAATTAGGTAAGAGATAATATTATGACTCATCAGCTATAGCCACCCACTCTTATTGGATCCTCTATCATGATGCCAAAAATTATAATTCAAATCCAATTAAGCATGAAGAAATTGGCATGGATCCAGGTGTGGAGCAGGAGATAAGGATAGAGTCTAAGTTGATAAGGACTCTTCATTTCTAATTCTGATTCTAATCCAAATCAAATTTGAATTGAACCCACTAATAAAAATAAACCTAATCTTATTAGAAATCTAAATATCTCATCAAATTTTTAACCCAAATAGGAATTAGCCAAGTCAAAATCCAGATCGAATTAGGATCAAATTTTCTTTATAATCGAGTTCAATCATATCAAACCCAATCAGAGTCGAACTGAATCTAATTCAATTAGATTTGATCCAAAAGCTCTTTGCACAATCAAATTGAGTCAATTAGTAATCTAATTACTAATTAATTCTTCAAAAATAGTAGAGTTCTAGTCTCAGTGGGGCTCTCTTCCAAAGTCCTAGTTCGAGTAGGACTCTTCATCAGAGTCACAATCCAATTGGACTCTTCAGCCATCTAATCTGATTAAATCTTCTAATGCGTGTGATCCTATAGGTTCGAATCTAAGTCGGTAGTATAAGAATAACTTCTTATACCAATCAATGTAACTATCTAGCAATGATGATCCGATGATCAGATAGGTCGAAGTATTGCAAAGCAACCTTCTAGAACCTACTGGCATATGATTACTGTGTAATTCATCCTTTTGATCCAAATGCTCAAGATGATCTAAAATTTAACTGTCAACCCTAATTTAGTCAACCACATTGTATCTTAACCTTTCAAATCCATCTTATGGATTACCCTGGCCAAAGTTTTATTGAATTGAAATACACTGATGCATATCTCCTACTAATTCAGAGGGGTCAATTCTATCTTGACTCACACACCGACTTGATAAGTACTTGACTACACCCAGTAGCCTTCCGTCACTGAGTTAGAAACTCAGATAGTTCGATACTAAAGTACAGTGAGTTGCTTACAAGTCACCATGATGGTCTCAGATCGGAGGGATATTTATATCCATATCCTTCATGAGCTACTCTTGACAGCAAAGTACTCGACACATGATCACGTTTGATGCGAATGTACTCTTACATTCCATCTACATGCCATAATAGTGTCTCTACACTCCTTGGTTAAGAGGACAACCAACTCATATAGTATGCAATGATCTATACTTGATAATATTATCATCCTATTAATAGTATATCATTTGATCGCGAATATTTTTAAGGACTTAACGAAAAATCCTCCTTTGTCGATTAATTATAGTCTTAAGAACTTCATTACAACACAGGAGTTCAAAGATGGATAATTTTTAATGAAAATATCAAATAATTTTTATTAATAAAAATTCATATATAATTTTTAAGATGAGCACAATCGTCTAACGACTGGCTTTGAGATACATTTTTCAACAACTCTCACTTAGACTAAAGCCAATCGGTATAGTGTCGAATATCCATCTTCGACTTATGGTCATCAAACTCCTTGATTCCAAGAACTTTAGTAAATGGATTGGCCAGGTTCTCCTTCTTATCAATTTTCTGAAGGTCGACGTCACTTCAATCCACGATCTTCCAGATAAGGTGATAGCGGTGCAGAATATATTTGGTGCACTGATGTGATCTTGACTCCTTGGCTTGAGCAATGGCTCCAGTATTATCACAGTATAACAAGATAGGGCCATCAATAGAGGGTGCAACTCCAAGCTCATCGATAAACTTCAGCAACCATATAGCTTCCTTCGCAGCATCGGATGCCGCGATATACTCTGCTTCGCAAACAGAGTCTGCCACAGTGTGCTGCTTAAAACTTTTTTAACGAATCGCTTCATCGTTTAGGATAAAAATATAATCCAACACACTCTTACTATTATCAAGGTCTGACTGAAAGCTAGAGTCTATGAACCCCATCAGTTTTAAATCAGTTTCACCATACACAAGCCACTAGTCCTTAGTATTTTTCAAATACTTAAGAATGGTCTTTACGACCTTTTAGTGATTTTTTCTTAGATCAGACTGGTATCTGCTCACTATCCCTAGTGAGTATGCTATGTCTGATCTCGTACATATCATGACATACATAATAGAACCCACTATCGAAGCATATGAAACTCTACTCATACACTCTCTCTCTTGAGGAGTTATCGGACAATCTCCTTTCGAAAGAAAAATTTCTTGGCCTATCAGAAGATAGTCTTTCTTGAAATTCTCCATGCTGAAATATTTTAGCATAGTATGTATGTACGTGGATTGTGAGAGCCCAAGCAACCTCTTAGATCTATCTCTATAGATCTTCATCCCTAGGATATAGGCTGCTTCTCACAGATCTTTTATAGAGAATTATGATGACAGCCACACTTTTATTCTTTATAATGCCAGGATATTATTTTTGATTAAAAGAATATCATCCACATACAACACAAGAAATATAATTATAGAACCATTTGGTCACTTATATATGCAGAGTTCCTTTCCATTCCTAATGAAGCCATACGTTCTGATCACCTTTATCAAAACATATGTTTCAACTTCGAGATACTTGCTTCAATCCATAAATAAATTTTTGAAGCTTGCACACCTTGGACTCATCTGTAGATGTGAATCCTTCAAGTTGTATCATATACACTTCTTCATTCAACTCTCCATTTAGAAAAACTATCTTCACATCCATCTACTAGACTTCATAGTCCAGGTATGCTGCTATCGCAAGCATGATCCAAATGAATTTTAAGCAATGTCACAGAAGAAAATATCTCATCATAGTCAATACCATAATACTGATGATAACCTTTGGTAACCAAATAGGCTTTATAGGTCTCCATCTTTCCGTCTGTGCCTCTTTTCCTCTTGAAGATCCACTTACGCCGTATGGATTTAACCCTTTCAGGTGGGTCAACCAATATCCATACATCATTGACCTTCATAGACTCTATTTTGAATTTCATAGCTTCAAGCCATTTGTCAGAGTCAGACCTTTGCATCACACCCATGTAGGTGATCGGATCCTCACTGTTCTCATCGAGTTTAATAGGATCTCTATCCTGGATCAAGAAACCTAAGTATCTGTCTGACTGAGGTGGTATTCTATCGGATCACCTTAAAGATGTTTGTTCATTGGGCTCCGAATTTGATCTCGTCAAATCTGGTTCAGATTCAATCATTGATGTCAGTTCTTCTACCTGTCAAACTTCATCAAGTTTGATTTTAGAGACACTTATTCTTTCACCAAGAAATTTTTTTTCCAAAAAGTATGTCTTACTACTGACAAACACCTTTTGTTCAGTAGGCAGATAAAAGTAATATCCCCTCATTTCCTTGAGGCACCCTACAAAATTACACTTATAGAATCTAGGGCTAAGCTTGTCAGTTTGTAATCGTTTAACATAAGCCGGACATCCCCAGACCCTAAAGTAAGAGAGGTTCAGCCTACGCCCTGACTATATCCCATATGGTGTCTTACTAACTGACTTGCTCGAAATATTATTGAGCACAAGACAGGCTATTTCAAGTGCATATCCCCAAAAAGAGATCGACATAGTTGTAAACCCCATCATGGACCGAACCATGTCCAACAATATTCGATTTCTCCTTTCTGAGATGCCATTATGCTGTGGTGTCCCTGGAGGGATCCATTGGGAGAGAATCTCATTCACTCCTAGATATGTCAGAAATTCATTGGAGAGGTATTCACCTTCTCGATCAGATCGAAGAGTTTTAATATTTTTTTTAGTTTATTTTTTTACTTCATTACGAAATCATTTGAACATTTCAAATGATTCAAACTTATATTTCATCAAGTAGACATACTCATACCTAGATAAGTCATCTGTGAATGTAATGAAATAGCTATACCCTCCTCTAGCACATGTGCTCATGGGTCCACATACATCAGTATGTATCAGACCCAGCACATCATAGGCTCGTTCATCTTTTTCAGTAAAAGGTGATTTGGTCATCTTTCCAAGCAAACATGACTCATAGGTAGATAACGATTCATAATCATTTTTATCAAAAATTTTTTCTTAAGCTAACTTATTCATCCTGTTCTTATTGATATGACCTAGCCTACAATGCCAAAGGTAGGCATCCGCGACATCATCTATTCTAGAGCGTTTATTTGAAATGTACATTACATTAGGCCTAGATACAATATAGATACCATTGTTCAACTATCCACACAAAATTGTAACACCATTCAAAATAATATCATAAAAGTTTTTCTTTATTGATATTTCAAAATTGAAATTGGCCAAAAAATCTACAGAAGTAATATTTAAAAGAAAACTAAGATAGTAATGACACTCATCAAGAATAATATACTGAGACTCGAATATAAGCTTGATGATTCCTAAAGCTAGAACTGGAACTGATCTTCCATCTCCATTGTTCAGGAATCTCTTGCCATCTTCAAATCTTTTAGTGACCTGAAGACCTTGCAACGAATTGCAAATATGAATAGAACTGTCGATATCCAATACCCAGGTCATTGTATCAAAAAGAGAGAAGTTACAAGATGTTATCACATAAGTACCTTATCCAGCAACTGATTACTTCTTCTTTCTTGGCTTGTTTGGGTCAAGAGAAGTGATATACTGAGAACAATTTCTCTTCCAATGATCATGTTTCTTGCAAAAGAAGCATTCTGCATGACTTTGATCAACCTTAAACTTAAATTTTTGGGACTGACTCCTAGCACCAGGCACCTTCTTATTTTTCTTCTTTTTCTCTTTCTTAAAGGGACGACGACTACCCGAAGAAGATCCTCCCACTAGATTCACCATCTCCTTATGGAGCTAGTGATCTTCTCAAAAGTCTATAGCAACCCCAACAGACCATAGTAGTTGACTACAGACTTCGTCAACTACAGACTTCATCATTTTGAAATGACTGAGGAATGACAGGTAGGACTTGGGTAGAGAGCTCAGGATCGCATCCTTCTCCAGCTGTTCAAGTAAGGAGAAGCTGAGTTTACTCAGTTTTTTAATCTGCTCGATCATGTACAATACATGATCGATAATAGATGTACCCTCCCTCATCCAGATATTAAAAATAGTTTAACTAGTCTTGTACCATTCAACATCATCAAGAGTACCAAAGGAATCTCTCAACACTTGAAGTATTTTCTCTGGCTGAGCCTCTTCAAACTTTCAGCTGAACTCATCATTCATGGAGGCCCGCATAATGAAATGAACTATAGTGTGGTCATTGAGCCAGTTCAAATAAGTGTCTCAGACTATGCCTCGAGCATTAGGAGTAGGCTCTTTAGGTGTCGGATCTATTATCACATAAAGGATCCTCTCATACTCCAGGACTATCTTTAACTTTCGATACCAATTATCAAAATTTGATCTGGTAAGCTTCTCGCTGTCCAACAGGCCATATCTACACATACAAGAAAAATTCAAAACCTAATTAGTATATAAATTTGTTAATCCTAAAGACTTAGACTTTAGTCTAAAGATCCTCCCACTATTTTATATGAATTAGTAGTCTCTACCTCTAATTCAAGAATTTACCTTAATTTCTTAGCGGGTACTAGAATCCACATATACTACATATAGGCTCGAGGATAGCTCGATCAACTCATATGCACCTATGGGTAGGTTCTCAACCAATTATTTTTTTAAATAATTTTTAATATTTAATTTAGCCCCAGATTTTATTTCAGTAGGCAATGGACTTCCACTGAAAGTTTTGGTTAGATCAAACTATTTACATGAACCTATTCAGTGATTCTACCTAATGAGTGATCAGGTTTGAGGATGGCTCAGTCAACCCAATCATCATTAGATAGTTCAACAGAGTCATTATATGATGAATGGTAATCCCATCATTCAGAATAAACAGCAGATGGATGGTGCCTGCAATATCAATCATAAATAATAGATCCATTACCATTCACCTTAATGGGAGGCTATGATTTAGTTATCAGCATAACTAGCTCATTTTAGAGACCTAATAATTTAAAAAATTTAATCAGTTTAGAGAAAAAGATAATGAAAAAGATCAATCAATAGACCATAATCCTCTCACTGACTTCATCAAGTCACTTAATCAAATTAGGTTATACTGATTGAACTGGCACCTAGATTAGTCACACTGATCAACCTTAATGGCATGGACTAACTCGAATCACTTAGCGATCTAATCAAAATCTAGTTCACCAAATTGGTCACATAAGTGAGATCAATGAGAGGGTCTGCTAAGCTTGCCTTAGACACCATCAAAATAGTTAGATAAGTCTCTCTCAATTAAAAACCATCGGTCGAAATGCCAAACATACCTTAGACATCAATTGGTTAACTAGTTTCGATTTGACCAACCTAATGATTCGGGTTCAACTACTGAGCCACAATCAAGGTTCATTTGATCTAATCAAAGACATGGACTTGACCATATACAACTATTATACTAGAAAAATCCTGATTAATCTAATTCAATATTTGGTTAGACTTAATCAATTTCTCTACATGGTCAATCAATTCTTTAATTCTAATCTTAGGTCTAACCCAATTAAAGAGAAGGACCTGATTTGAGCTAACCCATGCCCCATATTTTATGCAATATCATTAGATCTAAATCATAATTCTAGGTCTATTGGGTTTAACACTTAATTCTTAATTAAGTTTTGCATCAACATGATTAAGATTTTGAAAATAATTTTTTCATGTAAACCTTTTACATCTAATCATAAAATTTTTTAAATTAAATCTAAATTTTTATGATTTTAAATCAAAATAATTTTGATTAACTAAGATTAGATGTAACTAACCATCTTTGCAACTTGCATCATATACAACAACACCTAGGGGTTTCAAGATCTAGAATTTTGCAAGAAAGTAAGTTTTTTCTTTTCACTTTCTTTTTCATGAGATCTCATAGTGGCACCCCTACACGCCATGAAAAGTATCCCATTGAATGGGAGGAGAGGGTCATGAAACCCTACTTGCTCCTATGACTGGATGGCTTGGTGATTACCCAATCCGAGTACTTTGCTACTCAGAATATTTAATATAAATAAATAATAATTAGATCTGAAAATAAATTAATTTAGATATAATCTAAATCATAAATAATCAGATCAAATAAAAGAATTAGATCTAAAGTTATATTGATTCACTTCAAAACAACCATGCTCTAATACCAGTTGAAGAAAATATGCGGTAGTGTAGTACATGTAATTTTAAAATTTTATGTAATAAAAATAATAGATTAAATAATTTAATCCTAATTACATATATAAGATTCTATCTTAGACTGCCACATCATGATTTTGATATAAAAATATACACTTTAGATTTGAAAATAAAAAATAACATCAATCTCATCGATGCTGAAATTCTAGATCTAACTATTAGATCAACTAAAAGAATCAAAATAAGTTAGAGATCATTACCAAACAAATTTGATCTTAATCTCCTCTGGTCTAATGGTTGGATAAGATATTTTTTAGATCGCTCACAGCCACACAGAGTCGTCTGACCTTTACAGAAAGATCCATCCGAAGATAGGCACAAATCAGGGACTTGAAGGTGCTAGCCTACAAGCAACATCGATAGCTAATTTGTTCCTTCTTCTATTGCTACTAGTATAGAAAATATTTTAGATGCACCCTGGCCATCCAATTGAATGGGACAATTTTTCCTTCAGGAGACATGTCCAACTTTTGGGCAAGAAGAGAAAGAGTGTGTTACCTTCAAAATAACCAACCATTGGTTGTTAGAAAGAAGAGATAAGAGAAGGGGCGTCCAACCTTCTCTTCACATTGAAGGAAGCCTCACGCCCATCTTTTTCTCATGCCAACCAATCCTTGTGTTAGATGTATGCCTTAAAAGCCAGATTGGCTAACACATGTACACTTTTTGAGGCATAATTTTGTAATTAAATTTTTGAAATTAATAAAATTAGATTATTTTTTCATTCATATTATGTATATTTCTGTATCCATGAATTATCCGAGGAGTTGACCTGATAATGATATGTGTTCTCAAGAGTTGAGAATTTGAAGCACATATTATTTAAGATCAATTTCTAAATGCTCCCAATCGATAGATCATCACGAAAACGGTAAATGATCTGGATGGATTGGTGTATGAATCACTTTTCTTCTCGGATAGATGAGTCTTAAGTCTACAATGTGAAGACACTAAAGCAAGAGTGTTGGTGCTTGATAGAGATCAAGGATATTGAGTGTGACCAGTATGAGAAATCACTTGGATGCTACCCACTCATCAGTGACTTACTCGATGTTGCAGTTGTGAAGATAGTTCTTTGACCTGTGGTGTCTCGATTGTTCAAAATAGGATTACTATAGTTTGGCTGTATAATCACTTGGTTATCTAGCCATTCAAAATCTTACAGTATATGTTGGCTACAATATGTCTATTATAGGAATAGGATATGCACCATGATGGAATCTATGAACTCTAATAGATAGGAAGAGGTCCTATGCAGTTCATGAGACTATCTTAAAATCTATGGCTATGATAGATGAATGATGGAAAAGAGTTTTCATAAGATTTTGTATGGACTCGAGTTGATTGAATCTGGCACATGACGGATGAAAGAGTTTGACAAGTTATTCTTGACCTACATCTTGTCGAAACTCATGATAGAAGAATCGAAGTATATGGTAACTGCACCTAAAGATTTAATATTCCATTCTGTTAGGTTGTCACTACATATTGCTAGATGTCACTAGTGGATTATGAGGCTTATCGAGTATCATCTTGATGATCAATGATCCTTGATGGGCAGAGTTGAAATCATTCTAATCCATCGAAAAGAGTTTTGATGATATTGTGATAGAGATCACTGTATATCTTACTACTAGATAGAATAGAATCTATGAGATCACATACATAAGAGATCTTTGTCCAATCAAATAGTTGATCTGTGATTATGCTGAAAGAATAATATCCTATAAGCCAATCGCATGTATGATGTGATGACATATTTTTTTATATTTTATCTTTCAAACTCATATATTTGATATTTAATTATTAATAAAATTAAATATTTTATTTCATTATATGCTACATCTTAATATTTGTTTAAGATTATAATGAACCCCATAGATTAGGGCAATGGTTTTAAGGCCATAATGAGATCATACCAGTGAGACTTAAATTCTTGATAGTCTTAATCTAAATTTTTTTCAGTCATAAGATCATTGAGTTGGAGATCCATGATACTGGTAAGACTGGCATATCTTATGTATGCTCGACGGAGAAGATTGTTGATCTTATAATCATTTGTGTGGTGATACTAATACGAGGATATGGGTGCTCATTAGAAAATTAGTTTACTGAATTGACCTAACGACAGAACATCTGATGGAGCTTTATATGTATGTCAGTCGATTGTCTTTTGGTGGGAGTAGTGCAAGTAATCTTTTAACCTAAGATCATCATGGTACCTTGTATAAATGAATCTATATTTTGGTTTATTCTCTAACTTGACTCTTTGATGCTTGTGTGGGATGTTTTGGATGTAGTGAAGTGTATATAAAGGCTATGAGTAGTCAACAAGAAATTGATCACTCTTTATAAGGGGAGAGAACGTCCTATATGATCTCATAGGTTGATGATTGAAGAAATCTTTGGCCAAAGCAGGATGTTAATTAGAAAATTTTTTTAATATATTATCAACTAAATCATCATCTTTTGATTGAGATATATATAGATAAGTGTTTGGACTTAATATGATTTCATGCCCATAACTCATCTGAAATATTGTATGATCGAAAGATTGAATTGCATGAAAACTTGCCACTAAAAGATATTTTTGGTATTTCTACCGAATTTGATGTCTTCTGGATAGTCATGACATATTGCTAGACATCAATCTTGACTTGCAGACTCATATGAATTAAAAGAGTTTAATTTAAAAATTAATTAGAAAGAGTTCAAATAAATTAGTACATTTGAACTGACCTAATCTAATCAGATTGGTTTAGGTCATAAGCCTGAGTCCATTGCTAGCTAGATATGAAACCCAATAGGTCACACACTTTAGAATTTGATCTTGATCTGATCTAATTAGATTTATTGTAAATCCTATGGGTTAAATTAACTTGCTAGCATATGAATTAATCCAAGTTCTCAAATTGAGTTAGGTTCAAAGGTGTTTGAGCTAACTTTTATCTTGATACTTTGACCTAATTGGATTAGGTTTGATCCTATGGATATTTAGGTGGCTTGATTAATTAGTTTGAAAGAGTTTCATCGTAATCCAACCATCTTCTCCTCCATGCCACCACTTAAAATTCCATGCCATTTATGATTAAATGCCCCATTTAATTTGGCATTAAGAAGAAGTCCTTCTAATTTACTTATCTTTGTTTCTCATGCCAACACCTTATCCCATGCACCATCTAATGGCGCCTTGACTTTTGGATAAGGGAAGGAAGAGTCCTTCTTTTCTTGGTCTCCTCCACATGCCTAGGATTCCATGTGATGCCTAAAATTATGTGGAAGCCTAAGGGTTATACATAGAGATGTGTGTGCGCCAAAGGAAGAGTTCTACACCCCTTCATTCCTTATATATAGGGGCACCCCATATGGGTTGGCATACCTTATTATGGGTGTTTAGGCATGAGGTTAAGAGGAAAAGAGATAGAAAAAATCTAAGAAAAAGACAAGAAAAAAAGTGAGAGAAAAATAGAAAGAGAAGACAAGAGAGAAAAAGGAAATGCAAGTATTGCTATTCCTAGGGTTCAGATTTTTCAAGAGTTGGATTTCTAAATCAGATTTAGATAGTGAAATCTTTTGAGAAAAGGTTTCAGATATTGGCCTAGTGGAGATATCAAGGCAATCAAATGAGGGTGCAATCCATTCTTAAAAAGAAAAGTTGGCAGTGTACTTGTGAAGAAGACTGCAACACTACATCAAATTGGGAAGGATCCTGATCAATCCTGTGTAGATCACCATTAGAGGACATCTACTTTAGTATACTGTGGAGATCATCCTTGCATCAAATCATCATCTTCAAGAAGGTATATTTTCTACCTAATATGCATGCTTGATTTTTTTGATTGAAATCTATGAGACAATCCTAGGGTTTGTGTTCCAGATTGTATGTTTTAAGTGTTAAAACTTGTTAAAAATTTTTGAAAACCATATTTCACTGTGTAATTAGAACCCAACAATGGTATCAAAGTATGCTCATTAGATTTAATCAAACAAGTTGTTATTGTTATAATACAGATTAGATCTGATTTATATGATGCCATATTATTTTAATTGATTACTTATATTAATCTTTAATTAAAATTATTTTGACCATGATCGCAGTTAGACTTTAAATTTTAGTTGCTAAATTGAGAATTTATGATAATCTAAAATTTTATGATTCATGATAGATTGATGCTTTAATCAATTTTATTAGGGTGTATTGGACTTAGCTCAATTATTGACTTGGTCAAGCCTAATTAGACTAGGGTTTGAATCAATTATAATCCAAATTGGATTATGATTCAATATGTTGGCCCAAGTCAATTTTGACATGTGAATTGGATCAAGGGTTGAGTCTAAATCATTGTCAAATGAAATTGGCTCAAGAGTTGAACCAAAGTCATATATACACCCTACATGATCCTAGCAATCATGATTTTGGCATAGGCATATAAATGATATTACATTTTCAATCACATAATTTATTGCTTAAATGCTTTTTTGTGATATGCATATTCCACGTGATGTTAAAGTTAGGATATACTTGAGACCATTAAGTCCTCATAAAAATTATATTAAGTTGTAATGTTGTGAACCAACAAGCTAACTAATTCTTGAATCAATTAATCCATTGGTGTCTTAAGAGTGTTTCAAATGCAGTGGTCTTTTAATTAGGACCATTTGCTTATTTGGCCAACTTGTTGGTGTCTAAGAAAAGCAATAAAAAACCTTCCATCAAACTTAATATTTTTCTGGCTAATTGGATTAGTTTGAATCTTGAATTAGGATTGCTTGGTGTTGAGAAAACTGCATATGCCTTCCTTCATGCTAAGCCAATTTCATGTCAAAAATTATAGTAGGTTTGTTGTGTACCCATAAGACTTACTATGAGGATTGATGTAGGGTTATCCTAGTGTATAGTAGATGCTTAGGGTATATTTGGATGCATTGCTTTATTATGCAACCATAAGGACAGCATAATTTAAATATGACTGTATAGAAATGAAAGATCTGACTTAATTAAAATATTATAGTTTGTTGTGCAACCACTGTTGGAATTCAGGGTTTGATGCATACATATGTATCTCAAAAACTTTATTTTCTAAACACCGTAGCAGAGAATAAGATTAAAATACTTTTAATCTAAATTATGCATGCATGAAAATATAAAATCATTTGGATCTATCTCATATACTAAAATTGATATATGCTGAAATTCAGATTGTGATCAAATCATATACCTGTTTCGCAATCTTTTTCTTCAAATCTGGATCTGAAAGAGAAGAGATTCTCTCTTAGCCACACAAGTATCTGACCTCTATGAATATCCACTCAAGATCAGTATGGAACAGTCCTCTTTAATCTGAATTTTGGTTCTCCAAAATTTAGCCGGCTGAATCTGAATGAAGTCTAGATCGCGATCAATGCTTGATCTTTCTCCTTGATCTTCTTCTTCTCCTCTTCTCTAGAGTTTCTCCTTACTTTGTGCTGCTACAAAATACTAGCAACCAGCAAATTATGGGATGCCCAACACCTTGGGTGTAGAACTCCTTGGGACCCGCATCCCAAGGGATGGGCGTGTAGAACGCCCAAGAGAAGAGAAAGGGAGAGGAAGAGAGGGTATGGGGAGAGCCTTTGGATGTGAGGGGCTGCTGGTTTTGATGCTCTATGGATCTTAGGAGAGGTCCCTTTAAATAGGCACAAGGATTGAATCCTATTCAATCATATAATACAAGTCCTACATGTATTGGGTTTCCTATTAACTTAAGTTATCCAACATACTTTAGGAGACCCTTTAGGCGCCAACAATTGGATCCCTTGCACCCCGAATTAGACATCCCAAAATACACCCAAAAGATGCTTGATAAATAGTATATTTTTACATTTATTGTAGGTATTTTTGATAATTTATGATGCTAACATCTTCTTAAAAATCTAATTTCATTAATAAATTAGATTTTCTTGTAAAAATAAATAATTTTAGAAAAATATGAAATTAAAGCATCTTTATAGAAAATAGATATTGATTTAATTAAATAATTTAAGTACCAAAATGATGAAAAATTTAATGTATATTTTTTTTCTTATTTTTCAGACAAAAATCGAAGTGAAAATCAAGCCAAAATATCTTTAAAAATAATTTTTATTACCTCCGATACATGGTGGATCGGTCGCTCGATCCACAGAGCCAGAACGTGGTCCACAGAAATAGTCACGTGGTCTATAGGTGCGGTTCACAGTGAGAAAAGAATTCTGGGTGTGATCTAATGGCTGACATTCATCCCGACCTAGATCTGATGGTCAGCATTCATTGTCAGTTTATAAGAAGAGGATTTGCGTGATTCGACGATCCAGTAGCAATCTATCACGTGATCGGATGGCTGAGAATGCTCCCGACTATGTTAAGGAAATTTTTTGTATGATTCGACGGCCAGAAACCAATCTAAGGCATGATCGAACGGCTGTGGTGGAATCCGACCCTGATAAAGATTTAAACATCAAATTTTGGGCAGATCTAGGTAGTTCAAAATCCATTTGATGGCCAGAAAAATTTTTAAAAATTTTTATATGATTTCTAAGAATTTTAGGGCTTCTTTTTGTACCAAAAAATTATAAAAAATTTATTTGTAAATAGAGGGTCCAGAAATAAGCTTTAGGAGAAAAAAGATTAGCAGAAAGTCAAGAAGAAAATAAATAGATTTAGGGACTCAAGAAGAAGAAGGAGAAAAGTTAGTTCACTCTATGGAGTACGACAGAAGAAGGAGAGATCATTAACCATATTTCTGACGAGACTGGACTGATCAACTTCAAATCCTTGTTACAGTTTTATTTTTATTTTATTTTATTATTTTTTTTAAATTTTTTATACTTCAATTTTAATTTTAATTAATATAAAATTTATTTTCTTGCACTTTAAATTTTTGTCTTTTATTTTTCACAAGTAGATACTAGGATCTAGTTAGTAGATCTTAGTATCAATTTATTTTATACTTTTTAAATTCTTATTATTTATTTTTATTGTAAGTAGATACTAGGATCTAGTTAGTAGATCTTAGTACTGATTTATTTTTTACACTTTTAATTTTTATTTTCCAACCTAAATTACTTTCTTCAAAATTTTATTTTTTTTTTATAAAATCAAAAATTTCAAATTAAAATCCTACCTTCTCTATGAATTTGACCCGACTCACTATTTTCTATATATTTCTATGTACTTTCTATATATTTGTCATTAAGACACCATGATTATCAATCAAATTCTGACTTCAATAAAAATTAAAAATATATAAAAAGTAGTGAGTCGGATCGAATCCACAGAGAAGGTAAAATTTTGATTTGAAATCTTTGATTTTATAAAAAAAATAAAATTTTGAATAAAGTAATTTAGGTCTAAAAATAAAAATTAAAAATATAAAAATTAAATTTGGTACTAAGATCTACTAACCAGATCCTAGCATCTACTTGCAATAAAAATAAATAATAAGAATTTAAAAAGTATAAAATAAATTGGTATTAAGATCTACTAACTAGATCCTAGCATCTACTTGTGAAAAATAAAAGACAAGAATTTAAAGTACAAAAAAATAAATTTTATATTAATTAAAATTAAAATTGAAATATAAAAAATTAAAAAAAAATAAAATAAAATAAAAATAAAACTGTAACAAAGATCTGAAGTTGATCAGTCCTGCCTCATCGAAAAGATGGTTGATGATCTCTCCTTCCATCGTACTCCATAGAGCGAACTAACTTTTCTCCTTCTTCTCCTTGGGTCTCTAAATCTATCTATTTTTTTTCTCTATTTTTTTCTTGACTTTCTACTAATTTTTTCTTCTCCCAAGGCTTATTCCTGGACCCCCTATTTACAAATGATTATTTCATAATTTTTTGATCAGAAAAGGAGTCCTAAAATCCTTAGAAATCGTATAAAAATCTTTAAAAATTTTTCTGGCCATCGGATGGAGTTTGAACCACCCAGATCTACCCAAAATCTGATGTTTAAATCTTTATCAGGGTCAAATTCCACCACAACCATCCGATCATGCCTTAGATTGGTTTTTGGTCGTCAGATCGTACAAAAAATTTTTTTAACACAGTCGGAAGCATCCTCAGCCATCCGATCATGTGATAGATTGCTTTTGGGCCATCGAATCGTGCAAATCCTCTTCTTATAAACTGACAATGGATGCTGATCATCGAATCTGGGTCGGGATGAATGTCAGCTGTTGGATCGCACCCAGAATCTTTCTCTCACTATGAACCGTGCCTGTAGACCGTGTGACCATTCCTGTGGACCATGCTCTGGCTTTGCGGACCGAGCGACCGGTCCACCATACATCGGAGGTAATAAAAATTATTTTTAAGAGTATTTTGGCTCAATTTTCACTCTGATTTTTGTCTAAAAAATAAGAAAAAAATATGTATTAAATTTTTTAAAAATTTCTTATCATTTTGTTGGTTAAATTACTTAATTAAATCAATATTTATTTTCTATAAATATGCTCTAATTTTATATTTTTCTAAAATTATTTATTTTTACAAGAAAATATAATTTATTAATAAAATTAGATTTTTAAGAAGATATTAGCATCATAAATTATCAAAAATACCTATAATAAATATAAAAATATACCATTTATCATACTCTCCAACTTAAACTTTGCTCATCCTCAAGTAAAGAAAGAATTTAGAATTAAGTATCATTTAACTTAAAGTTTCAAATTTCATCAAATAATTTTCAAAAAGAATCACTGATATTCAGTAGAGCATGAGTGAAGTATGTCATTGGGATATTAATACTAATCAATGTGGGAGTTAAATTAAGAATACTAAATTTTTTTTGAACTTTTTCAAATTATTCCTACCTTTATCTCCAAATCATTCACCTTCATATGGACAAGTATATTGTTACTTTCATTCTTCATTTATTGAACTCTTTTTTTTTTCTTTTTTATTTTGTAATATTGTACTGCTATTGAATGTCTTAACCTCTTAAGCTTTCTGTTTGACATATGTAGTAAGTTTTCAATTAATGACTCCCAAACCAGATAGCTTTAGGGCACTAGGTATAGAATATCCCTCAGATCTGCTTACTCAAATCAAATAGGCTATGAGTTAAAACTAGCTTTACAACAAAGCTTCTTTGCCCTTCATATCTTTTGATGTGAAACTCAATGCTTGCTTAGGCAAAGAGACTCGGTTACTCAGCATGAAGTACTTGAAAACTCTTTTTTTTTTTTGAATATATAAAAAAATGTATAGTTACTTTACACAAGCCCACAAAAAGTTAACTCTTCTTTGATGCTAGTAAAAAAATTTAAAAATATTCAAAAAAAATTATTTAAGTTCTAAACTTAACTCTTTATTGAGTTTTCTTAATACTTGATCCCTCAATATCTCACAAACTCTCTGGTCTGTGCATCAATTTTCTTTTAAAAATACTTAGTTTAACTCGATTCTTAAGTATAATCAGGTGCTTAAATACTAAATACTAATTTACTTGAGGACTTTAAAAATTTAAAAATTTTTATTATCCCTTCCAACTTAATCGACATTATCCTCAATGGAGTAGAAAAAATGAAGGGTGCATGCAAAAAAAAGAAAAGAAGAGATGGCACCTGATCCAGAAGTCTTTTCAAAATTGATTCTCCCCCCAACTTAGCCAAGATTATCTTCAGATCCCTACAAAAGATACTAAATAAGACTTGATTAACCTAAAATACAAAGATTACAAAAAGCATAAAACTCAAAATTGAAAACTGGATTGCCTCCCAAGAAGTGCTAAGTTTACCGTCTTCAGCCAGACCATGTTGATTCTCTCGTCTATCCCGTATCAAATATTGGATTGATAAATTTCAATGATTTTGGATTGCTAATCTTAGAAAGATGGCTTATAATAAATTTTAATATTTTATTATCAATCTTTAAAAAATATTTCATAATTTTATTTTTTATCAATTTTATCTTTCCAATATTAAGAAGATAATTCATAAATCCATTGACAGACCCTTGTTTGCTGAGAATTTTTTTTATTTGTTCTTCTAAAATGCTCATGAATTGAGTTTTTAGGTTAGGAGTTAAGTTTAAAGCAATGAATATTGAAAGGATATCACTTAATTCCTTAGATGTGATCAATGATGACTTCAATTCGGGAGGAGGTGATTCTAAAGTGGAAGAACCGGCTTCTAGGTCTAAAGAAAACGGAACTCTTGGTTTATATATCTCAGGTAACTTATCCACTCTCTTCTTTTCTTTATCTTTTTCACTCAGATCAATAATAATTTCAAGCTCAGGTTCTTCTATTGGGTTAGCTTTAGTACTAACCTCTTCTTCCAAATTCATATTTTGGCTAGCATCAGTACTAGCCTCACTCACCTGATCTTGGTATGAGTCTTTAAGAATTCTATCACTTTTAAGCTCAGAGATTACTTTGTTACTTTTAAATTTAGGATTCTTAGGTGGGACTTTAGATTGTTGACTAGGTCCAGGTGGGTAGGAGGGTAGGTGGGTTATTTTTGAAATTTGGTATTGATTGGCTCGACAGCTGATCTAGTTTTTTCCTCATGGTAGACTCAGTTAATTGATCTATTTGTGCTTGTAGCCTGGCGAGGGATTGCTGTTGAATCATAATCATTTGTTGAAGTTGATTAAATCTATCATTGGCTAGATTAGTCTGTTAAGGAGATGGGTATGGTGGTTGATTGTGATATGATGGCTGGATAGGCTGACTAGGCTGACCTCTATTGTAGGCATAATTCTGATATGGAGGCCTACTCTGAAAATTATGCACAGGAGGAATTTGGGTCTGAGCCTGAGTCTGTTGGGGTCTCCAAAAAAAATTAAGATGGTTCCTCCAGCCTGAATTATATATATTAGAGAATGGATCATTGACATGCTTGGAGTAACCTTGGGTAGCTTGAACTTGTTCTTGAACGAAAGGTAGAAACTGTGCAGCCGTAGGACATTCACTCACATGATGGGCTGGACTAGCACAGATAGAATAAATCTCTTGATAATTAGAAGGTTGTGTGTATTACGCAGGAGATTGTTGACCTAGGGTTAGGAACTGATCTATTTTCTGGGCAAGAAGATCGACTTTATCTAATTTTTGGACTATTAGGTTCAAATCGGCCTTAGGACTAGAGTCTATTTACTTGACCTCAAATTCCTGTCTGCTTTTGGTGAGGGATTGATCTTTCATAGGAAGATCATGAAACATGATTGATCAAATTTTTACTCAAAATTTCAAACAAAGTATAGGCTTCATCCTCACTCTTACTCATGAATGCACCTCCACAAGATGCATCTATCATCTGTCTGTATTGGTCATCTAAATCCTCATAAAAAGCTTGAATAATTTGTCACTTAGATAAACCATGGTGTGGATATTTTCTAAGAAGTTCTTTAAGTCTCTCTCATGATTCGTGAATTTGTTCTCATGGAAGTTGAGCAAATCCAATGATGGCTCACCTCATGGTGTTGGTTTGACCTATGGGGATAAAATTTATTAAGAAACTCATGCCGTATTTCAACCCATGTTCAGATCGGTCTCCCTATTGTGCCAAGCCAGTACTTGGCTTTATCCTTAACCAAGAAGGAGAATAGGGTCAGTCTAAGTGCATCATCAGTAAAATTTTGAATTTTCACCGTGGAACAGATTTTTAAGAACTCATCTAGATGCTTATAAGGATCTTCATTGGTGTTCCCATAGAAAGATGGGAGCATCTAGATTGTGGTCGACTTAATCTCATAATGGCTTACAGGGATATCAGGTAGGTGGATACAAGTCGATGGGTTATAGATAGAAGAAATAAAATATTCCTTCATCTGCCTAGGTGGTTCTCTAGGGTCTCCAGCCATTTGATTTTTGGGTTTAGTGTGAATCAGCCGTTCAATTTCAGGATTAGGTTCAATTAGGTTAGGATAAAGAGATTTTCTACTATGCATATACCAGTGCAAACTCTAATATATGATTCAATTTTTTTTTTTAAGAAAAAGAAGAAGAAGAAAAAGAAGAGAAGAGAAAGAAAGAGAGAAGTTCTAAAAGCAAAATCCTTAAGAAAGCCCTAGACCTAAGGGTGAAAGATGAGAAGAATTAGTTGTGGTTAAGTATTAAATGCAATCAAGTTAGCAAAAAATTAAACCTAAATATCTATGGGTTTCTTAGATCTAAAAGTTTGATGTAGAGTGGCTTAGCTTAGATACAAATTCGGTTTGTTCTCACTTCCTTCAACTAGCGAGGTAAGAGGTGGGGTCATGAGGATCCCCTCGTTACTTGCCTTAAATACCAATTAGATTAGCCAGGTAAGCTAACGGAACCAATTAAATAACCACGAGTCTACTTAGGCTGAGCTTTTGTAACCTCTAGCCTTAGACACCAGTTTTAGGGGTGAGTCCGAACTTACTTTGCACTTGACTTCGCCACAATACTCAAACTGAACTCAATTGATCCTAGGGGCCAATGTCTACTTGATTTTATTAAGGTTTGGGTTAATGCATGATGCTGGTTGGTTGTTTTTGGACTAAGAAAGGGTGATAAAATCTCCACCTTATCTTGTTATGGATGTTGCTCTTAAATTGATTTGAGATGAATATGCACAACCAATTTCAAGCAAGGGGGTTCTATGCAACTAAATTAGATGCATAAAATTAATCAAACTTGAAAGCTTACCTTATCTCCAACAATCACCAAAAGAAATTCTAAGATGATGAATGCTTCTAACAATTAAGTTTCTACTCTTGTCATGCGATTTTTATTAGGTTTATGTGGGTAAATTTTAGGTTAATTTGAAAAAAAATTATAATTAATACTAAAAAAAATAATAATTAGGGCTAGGGTTAGGATTGATCTCACCAAACAAAATTGGAAGCTTTCTATCTCTTTTTTTTGAATTTTTCTCTTCTTTTTTTTTCTACAAAAAGAAAAAAAATAGAAAAGTTAGTAAGCTATATTTACAAAAAAATCAAAGAAATCAAACATTAAAATTATTGTCCTCTCCAGCAACGGTGCCAAAAATTGATATTATCCCTGGCAACAATGCCAAAAATTAATAATATCGCGATCGTATCAATGCCCCATAAGAGAACTAAAAGTTCTCTAATCAATGGATATGCCCAACTTGATCAAATCAAGATGGTGTCTAAAAATAACTATCAAGAAAATTAATTAGAGACTTGCACCCTTAATTAATATGATCCATAACCTTAGACACCCAATAATTGGAGTCTCATAAATCTTATTCATGTAGGTTATTAGCAGGTAATTAAATTAAAATTATCTTATCAAATAAGTAATTTCAACGGAAAGAGAAATTGGATCCAACCATGTGCTAGCAAAGTTATCATGAACCCAATGGATTTCTCTAAATCCAATTGATACTTCATAAGTTCAATTACTTATTCCAGACTTAATCTTTTTGTTGTGTGATCCCATAGATTCAATTCTATCTGGTAGTGAGATATACAATGATCTCTATCATTGTATCATTGAAACTCTTTTCAATGGGTCAGAACGATTCCACTCTAACTCAGCGAGGATTGTCGATCCAGAACAATCTTAGTAAGCTCTCACAATCTACTAGTGATATCTAGCAGTATGTAGTGGCAATCCTATAAAACTGAAATAAACCTCTAGGTGTAGTTAACGTATGATTCAATCCCTCTATCATGAGTTCTGACTAGATGGTAGGTCATAGAAAAATCATCAAATCTCAACATCAATCATATAATAGATTCGATTAGCTCAAGTCCAGTTGTGACTTCTATGAAAACTTCTTTCCATCAATCACACTACTATGGCCATAGATGCTTGGACTTAGCCTTTCAAATTCTATAAGATTACTCCTCTCTATCAAGGTCGATAGATCTTGTCTTGATGCATACTCCACTCCTACAGTGGACCAACTATCGCCAACATCCACTATAAGGGCTCATTGAGACCCATGTTTATGTGTTAATCAAACTTCAGTAGCCTCACTGCGAGTAGCAGTACCATTTCAAGTCAAAGAACCAGTTATACAACTATAGCATCGAGACAATCACTGACGATTAAAAAAAAATCTAGGTGATCTCTCGTATGGTCACGCTCAGCACTAGTTATTCTCTAACAATCATTCGTACTCATCATCTTGTGTCTCTACATAGTAGATCAGAGACTCATCTATCCTGAAGGAAGTAATTTGTGCGTCAGTCTATCCGGATCTATCATCGTTTTCATGATAATCTTATGACTGGGAGTATTTGGAAATTATATACATATCTCTAATTTTCAACACTTTGAGAATATATATCAAAACTAATTCTATGGATGATTCAAGGACACATCACACTTGAATGAAAAAAAAATTATTTTTTTATTGATCATATCAATATATTAAGTATAAAATTATGCCTTAGAATTATAACAATGTGTCAGTCATATTGGCTTCTAGGATATACATTTAACAATCTCCAACTTGGACTAAAGTCAATTGGCCACAAATCTAAGTCCCATCTTCTCAAGGTGGACTTTCATTTTTAGTTAGCTTAACTACTTAGTCAGCGGATCTGCCATATTGTTCGTGGAGTCTACTCTTCGCATCTCAACATGAGGTAGTTGCGTACACTGCTGCTCTATGAGTTTGGACTTCTGGTGAGATCTTGGGCTCGTTAGCAAGGGCTATGGTGCCATTATTTTTGCAGTACTGTGTAATGGTATGACATCCAATTCTACAACTAGTATTAAAATTAGAATTCGTCCTACACATCTATAGCACACTCAACCTCCATTGATCAATTACTCAGAATCCTTCTAGTAAATCGAACAAGAATACACCCTCGAATCGCAACTCATAATCTCCTCCAAAAATCAAGAACAGATCCTTAATCCTTCTTAAGTACTTAAGGATGTTCTTCATAGCTATCCAATGCTCCTTGCCTAGATTTGATTGATACCTACTCGTAACACTCACGGTAAGGGTAATATCAGGTCGAGTATATAGCATGGTGTACATGAGGCTTCCTATCGTCGAAGCATAAGAAATCCTACTCATGCGCTGCACCTCCTCAGATGTGGTCGGACATATCATCTTGGAGAGACTAATACCATGCCTAAGAGG
This sequence comes from Elaeis guineensis, assembly GCF_000442705.2. Classification (NCBI taxonomy): domain Eukaryota; kingdom Viridiplantae; phylum Streptophyta; class Magnoliopsida; order Arecales; family Arecaceae; genus Elaeis; species Elaeis guineensis. The sequence continues at coordinate 77,992,962 of NC_026004.2, read as the reverse complement.
TAAGAGACCTCTCTTGGAGTTTTTCATGCTGAACCTCTTCAGCACCTTCTCTATGTATAGCTTTTGTGACAGGCTAAGCATCCATTTACGTCTATCCCTATAGACCTTTATTCTGAGAATATAGGATGCTTCTCCTAGATCTTTTATGAGAAATTTTTTGGATAACCATCTTTTGACTATGGTCAGCATGGGAATGTCATTCCCAATAAGGAGAATATCATCGACATACAATACGAGAAAGGCGATCGCACTCCCACTGACCCTCTTGTACACACAAAATTTCTCTTCATTTTTGATGAAATCAAATAATTTGATTGTCTCATCAAAATGATGGTTCCAACTCCGAGAAGCCTATTTTAATCCATAAATGGACCTTTGCAGCTTGCAAACTCTGTGATCATCATCATCAGACATGAAACCCATAAGCTGCTTCATAAAGATATCTTCCTCAAGATATCTATTCAGAAAAGTAGTTTTCACATCCATCTGCCAGATTTCATAATCATAGTAAGCTGCAATAGCAAGCAAAGTGTGTATAGATTTTAGCATGACTACGGATGAGAAGGTTTCCTGATAGTCAATACCCTCACGTTAACTATAGCCTTTAGCCACAAGCCTAGCTTTATAGGTCTCTATTTTACTATCGACATCTATCTTTCTTTTGTAGATCCATTTATACCCAATGGGTACGATACCCTCAGATAGATCCACTAAAGTTCAAACTTGGTTCGAGTGTATCGAGTCAATTTCTGACTTCATAGCATCTAACCATTTCTCGAAATCGATATCAGACATCACCTCATCAAAGGTATTAGGGTCATTACTATAACCTCTATCTCCCATAAGAAATATTTTCTTTACTTTCTCCGTAAGCATTTCCATGTACCTTTTAGGAGGTCGGAAGATCTTGCTAGATCTACGAGGTGGTAGACGAACATCAACTACTGGCTCATGGACTATGGGTTCCTGAGGATCTATAGCTTCGAGCTCTTCAGAGACTTTCTCTTCGAGCTCCACTAATCTCTCATTGCCGCCATTCTGGATAAATTATTTTTTTAAGAATATGATGATTCAACTCACAATCACATTGTGATCTTATGGAAAGTAAAAGTAGCATCCCATGGATTCTTTTGGATAACCTATAAAGCGAGCTATAATAGATCTATCCTCTAGCTTATCTGCAATCTATCTCTTGACATAGGTTGAACATCCCTAAGTCTTAAGATATCTCAGACTCAACTTCTTACCGAATCATATTTCATATGGTGTGGTAGGAACAGACTTTGATGAAACTCTATTCAACAAGTGAATGGTAGTTAACAAGGCATGCCTCCAAAGAAATAAAGGTAGATTAGTGAAGCTCATCATGGATCGGACCATATTCAATAGAATTCTGTTCCTCTTTTCGGATATCCTGTTGAGCTGAGGCATTCTAGGAGGGATCTACTGAGAGACTATGCCATTGTCCTTAAGATATCTCAGAAATTTTTAACTAAAGTATTTACCTACTCGATCAAATCGACGAACCTTAACGGATTTGCCTATCTGCTTTTCTACTTCATGCCTGAATTTTTTAAACTTTTTAAAGACCTCAGACTTGTATTTCATGAGATACACATACTCGTACCTAGACAGATCATCGATAAAGGTAATGAAGTAGGTATAACTACCCCTGGTCTATACATTAAATGGCCCACACACATTAGTATGTACCGGGGCAAGTAACTCTGTGGCCCTTTCCCTATATCCTACAAAGGGCAACTTGGTCATCTTTCCTCGAAGGTAGGATTCGCAAGCTGGATATGGCTCTGGGTTAAGAGAGTCAAGAATCTCATCTTTTTTCAATCTGTTTATCCTGTCCTCTCTAATATGACCTAGTCTATGGTGCCACAAGTACTTCTAGTTAATTCCATCTCTGAATCTCTTTTGACCTATGGTACTCACTATTTACTCCTTTAGGTTCACATTCGCATCAACATGCAAGTAATAAAGACTATTAATTAAAAGACCTCATGCAACCAGTTTATTTCATAAATAAATAGAACAAAAGTCTTTATTAAAATAAATTTCAAAACCTTCCTGTGCTAGCACAGACATAAAAATTAAATTTTGACTAGATACAAAAATATAATAATAATTTTTTAAATCTAATCTAACACTAGACGGTAATCGAAGAAAGTAAGTGCCAATGTCCTCTGCAGGAACCTTTGCTCCATTGCTGACCTGAAGGATCATGTCACCTTCCCTCAACCTCCTACTTTCTATCAGACCCTGCATTGAGGTATATATATGAGCACTCGAGTCAGAGTCCAATACCCAACTAGAAGTAGAAGAAACCATAAGGTTAGATTCAATTACATGCATACCTTCGGAAGGTTTATCACTCTTTTTGATCTTTAGGCTCTCCAGGTATTTAGGGTAGTTCTTCCTCGAGTGGCCTTCAACATGACAGTGGAAACACTTTTCCTTTACCTCAACTGCCTTTGGACCATCCTTCTTCAGCTTGCTCTCTTTCTTTTGCTTCTTCATGGATTTAACCTTCTTCCTTCCAGTAGACTTTTTTTTGGAAGAAAAAATCTACTCCACAGTGAAAATAGTACCTCTTGAACTCTTCAAGGTACCTTCCATAGTGACCAACATGTTGATGAGTTTGAAAATAGTACAGTCAAGTTTGTTCATATAAAAATTCACAATGAATTGACTGTATGAACTGGTAAGGGATTGAAAGATCAGATCTATCTGTAATTTTTTTTGCATTTCTAGCTCGAGCTTCCCAAGCTCCTCAATATCCTAGATCACTATTATACAGTGCTCATGGACAGACTATCCTTCACACATCTTCAGATTGAAGAGTCTTTTGGACACTTCGAAGTACGTAGTTTGGCTCTGCTCACCGTACAACTCTTGTAGATGAGTGATCACAGTCCGGATAGTGGGCATATGCTTATGCTGACTTTGTAACTCATTTGACATGGATGCCAGTACATAACACTTGACCCGACTATCTTCATCCATCCACTTCTCAAAAGTAGCTCTTTGCTCTGTAGTATGATGGTTTGGTAACACTACGGGATCTTGATCGAGAACATGGCTTAATTTTTTTGAGATCAGGATAATCCTGAGCTTTTTGAGCCAGTCTTTATAATTGGTACTGATCAAATGATTGGTTTCAAGGATGCGGGCTAGAGGATTTGAGGCTAACATTGTGGTTTAACTACGAGAGTAGAGATTCAAGTTAGACTTTTATACATAATGATTATATTTGCTTCTAGAGACTTTAAGATGCAAACAACGGCTCCCACTAATTTATCAGATCTCTCCACTCTTCGAGAAGAAAATGAAAATCTTAATGTGACAAAGGATTTCAAGTGGGTGCTGCGGTCCCACCGATGATATACACCTCACCTAACAGTTATTGGTAACATGCACACCAATGCGTAGGCAACTCTTTGCCTAGATGCTTTACTAAGCATATTGCAGCGACTTGGTCTCTAAGTCATGTGGGCTCGCCTAACAGTTATTGCCCACACTTCTTAGTTAAATCCGACCCACTATTCATAAGCAGGTGCAAGATCGTCATTGGGTCCCTCACCTAATAGTTATTCGCCGAATCCCATCCTTCTACTGGAGCAACTCTTTGCTAATAGAGTGGTTGCGTGTTCTCGATGTAGCTAAACCACTGTAACAAGTCGAGAACAATCAACGCCAGTGGCATGCCTGCACATCTACAATGGTGGAAGACCTATGGACTTAATATTTATAGAAAGATTTAGATTTAGGTCTCATCTAATCAGTCATCATATGACCGATCTAACTGACATGGGCTAAATCAGATTGCTAAGCAACCTAATTCAAGACCCAATCTTTCAAATTGACCAGGTAAGTAGAGATCGATGGGGGTCCCCCGTTACCTTCCTAAAATATCAATAAATTGGTCAGGTCAGCTAACATAATCAATTAAATAACCACATCTCATTAACTTGCCTGAGACATCAATAGATCGATTGATCAGAATTGGTTAGCTCTAGTGAATTAGGCTAAAACCAATGAGCCAAATTAGGTCCATAGGTTAATCGATTCTACATATAAAATTTAATCAATTTGATGAACAATAATTGTATGATCATTAACTTAATTGATCTAATTTTTATCAATACTTAACTTAGTTTGATCAGTTACTTAATCGAGTTAGACCCATATGACTCAAATCATAAATCTTAAATGCAATCCTATCACGTAACCCAATTTATGGTTTTTCCATGACCAAAACTTTCATGCACAAACATAAATTTCAAATTCTAAAATCATATTTTAGATCTAAATTTATTGCATGAAAGTAAATTTTAAAATATAAAAATAATTTTTAGATTTTGACATACAAACATATATCATATATATGCATGTAAAATCAGATCTAAACCAAATTTTAGATCTAAGCATGATATCATATATCTCATATACTAAACATGGATCAGATTAAAAATAAATTTATGATATAAAAATATAATCTTATATCACATATATACATCAAAATTTAGATCAAATAAAAATTTTAGATTTTATGTATGCATCTATATATCACATAAACATGAACTAGAACTCTTTCTAGATCAAAATTCAGATCTATGCATACAATTACATATCAATTATATATGCTAAAATTAAATATAAAATTAAATTTTAGATTAGAAGATCCATCTATACATCTCATGTATCAAGAAAAAATCTGATTTTGAAACCTTTTCAAAAATATGTATATCAAAATTCAGCAAATGAAAACCCATGGCTCTGATACCACTATTGGAATTCGGGGTTTGGTGCATGCATATGTATTTCAAAAACTTTATTTTCTAAATACTATAGTAAAGAATAAGATTAAAATATTTTTAATCTAAATTGTGCATGCATGAAAATATAAAACCATATGGATCTATCTCATATGCTAAAATTGATATATACTGAAATTCAGATTGTGATCAAATCACTTATCTGTTTCACAATTTTTTTCTTCAAATTTGGATCTGAAAGAGAAAAGATTCTCTCTTAGCCACAAAATATCTGACCTCTATAAGTATCCACTTGAGATCAGTCTGGAACAGCCCTCTTTAATATAAATTTTGATTCTCCAAAATTCAGCCTGCTGAATCTAAACGAAGCCTGGATTGCGATCAACGCTTGATCTTTCTCCTTAATTTTCTCTAGAGTTTCTCCTTACTTTGTGCTACTACAAAACATCAGCAACCAATAAATTATGGGACGCCTAGCACCTTGAGCGTGGAACTCCTTGGGACTCGCATCCTAAGGGATGGACGTGTAGAATGCCCAAGAGAAGAGAAAGGGAGAGGAAGAGAGGACGTGGGGAGAGCCTTTGGGCATGAAGGGCTGCTGGTTTTGATGCTCTAGAGATCTTAGGAGAGGTCCCTTTAAATAGGCACAAGGATTGAATCCTATTCAATCACATAATATAAGTCCTACTTGCATAAGATTTCCTATTAACTTAAGTTATCCAACTTACTTTAGGAGACCCTTTAGGTGCCAACAATTAGAGCCCTTGCACCAATAATTAAACACCCCAAAACACACGCAAGAGACATCCCATAAGAGAACTAAAAGTCCTCTAATCAATGGATATGCCTAACTTGATCAAATCAAGATAGCGTCCAAAAATAACTATCAAAAGAATTAATTAGGGACTTGCATCTTTAATTAATATGATCCATAATCTTAGACACCCAACAATTGGATCTCATGAATCTTATTTATGTAGGTTATTAGTAGATAATTAAGTTAGAATTATCTTATCAAATAAGTAATCCCAACGGAAAGAGAAATTGGGTCCAACTATGTGCTAGCAAGGTTATCATGAACTCAATGGATTTCTCTAAACCCAATTGACACTTTATAAGCTCAATTACTTATTTCAGGCCTAATTTCTTTGTTGTGTGATCTCATAGGTTCAATTCTATATGGTAGTGAGATATACAATGATCTCTACCATTGTATCATTGAAACTCTTTTCAATGGGCAGAATGATTCTACTCTAACTCAGTGAGGATTGTCGATCTAGAACGATCCTAGTGTGCTTTCACAATCTACCAGTGACACCTAGCAGTATGTAGTGGCAATCCAAGAGAACTAAAATGAACCTCTAGGTGTAGTTAACATATGATTCAGTCTCTCTATCATGAGTCCCGACTAGATGGCAGATCATAGATAAATCGTCAAACCTCAACATCAGTCATATGATAGATTCAATTAGCTCAAGTCTAGTTGTGACTTCTATGAATTTTTTTTTCATCAATCACACTACTATGGCCATAGATTCTTGGACTTAGCTTTTCAAATCTTATAAGACTACTTCTCTCTATCAAGGTCAATAGATCCTGTCTTGATGCATACTCCACTCCTACAATGGACCAACTGTCATCAACATCCACTACAAGGATTGATTGAGACCCATATTTATGTGTCAGTCAAACTTCAGCAGCCTCACTACGAGTAGCCATACCATCTCAAGTCAAAGAATCAGTCATACAACTACAGTATCAAGAAAATTATTGATGATTGAAAAGAAATCCAAGTGATCTCTCATATGGTCATGCTCAGTATTAGTTGTTCTATAACAACCACCTGCACTCATCGTCTTATGTCTCTACACAGTGGACTAGAGACTCATCTATTCTGAAGAAAGTGATTTTGTGCGTTAGTCTATTTGGATCTATCATCATCCTCATGATGATCCTATGACCAGAAGTATTTAGGAATTAAGTACATGTCTCTAATTCTCAACACTTTGAGAATATGTATCAAAACTAATTTCATGGACGATTCAAGGACACATCACACTTGAATGAAAAAAAAATTGCTCTTTTATTGATCATATCAATATATTAAGTATAAAATTATGTCCTAAAATTATAACAATGTGTCAGTCATATTGGCTTCTAGGACATACATCTAACAACCACAAGGCTATAGATATTTTAGAGGCAAAGATATATTGAGAGTTGTAAGAGATGCAATTGGAAAGAGTTGCCTACGTTTGAACTCATAAAGATTTATTGTGTAACCATAAAACTTTTATGAGGAATTGGAATCTCAACCCCACCAAAAAAATCAAATAGGATTTCTCGCTTATCATAGGTGAGGGCTATGGTATCCAATAAAATAGTGGAAGACACAATTGGACAAAAGATCTAATCTAATTATGTATGTCATCATGAGTTGTCTGCTTATATATTGTTCTGATATTTATAGATTAAATTATATAATGGCATCCTAACTTTCATTGTATGGCATTCTTGATGCTAATAAGTTGTCTGACCAAATTACGTGAGCTCATTGAGAAATTTGAGAATCGTTCTCACACAGAAAATTTTTTTCTATATTCTGGATATCCCTACACACGATTCAATAAGAGAAAATACTACTGAGAAGGATAGGGTCATATACAAAATATGGCTTGATGATAGTATGACTGTCAAATACTTCATATTAGCCTCTATGAGTAATGACCTACAGAGGCAATATGAAGGCATAGATGTTTATTCCATACTTCTCAACTTAAAGAAGTTGTATGGAGAACAGAGCCGAACTGCTAGATATGAGATATCTAAATAGTTATTCTACAGTAAGATGATGATGAAGAAGGGATAGACTATCTCTAGATAAAGTACCTATTTTCTATACGGCAAGCAAGGCCACTGGAATAGGGATTGCCAGAATTTTCTTACAACTGTAAAGCCTGATGCAAGTATTGCATCGAGAAGTACATATGTGATACATACTAATTTATCATTGAGTTTTTTAGTTTCAAATTCATAGGTATTGGATACTGCCTATGGTTTCCTTATATGCAAGTCAATGCAAGGGCTACAAAGAATTAAAAAATTGAAGGGTGACTTCAAGCTTTATGGCACTGGAGGAGAGTACCTTTAGGCTGAAGCTATTGGAACCTATCTTTTGAAGTTACCTTCGGATAAGATTTTAGAGTTAGAAGATTGTTATTTTATACCTAAAATCATTAGAAATGTAATTTTCATTCCTTTGTTGTTAAAACAAGATTTTGAAATTATTGGAAAGAGCAATGGTTGCTCTATTTCTTTTTCTAATGAGCATTATTGCATTAGCATTCTGGAGAATGGTCTTTTAGTTCTATCTCTTAGTGACAATATCTTTAATATTGATAAAAATAAAAAATGAAAGAGAGAAGATGTGAATGTCACATATCTCTGGCACTGTCGACTTGATCATATAATGAGTCAAGAATTAATAAGTTATACAAAGAAAAGTTCTTTGATCCTTATGATTATGAATTATATGAAACTTGTGAATCTTGTCGTATGAGTAAGATGACCAAGACTCTATTTACTGGACATAGAGAAAGGATGAGTGATTTATTGGGCCTAGTACATATGGATGTTTGTGGTCCAATGTTAACTTAGGCTAGAGATGGATACTCCTACTTCATCATATTTATTAATAACGTATCAATATTTGGATATATATATTTCATAAAATATAAATTTAAAGTCTTTGATAAATTTAAAGAGTACCAAAGAATGGTTGAAAAATAAACTGATAAGAATATTAAAGCTTTTCGATCTGAACGAGGAGGAGAATACTTAACTAGTGAGTTTTTTGATCATCTTAAAGATAATAGAATTCTTTCTGAATGGATCCGTCTATATATACCACAATTAAATAGTATAGCTGAAAGGAGGAATTACACTTTATTAGATATAATGTGTGAAAGAAGAATGCCCTAAAAGCCAATTGCAAGTATATTACGATGAAACTTTTTTTAATAATTTTTTAACTTACATAATGATATTTATTATTTGATAATAAAATGAGGTATTGATTCATCATTTTAGCTGCATCTTATTATATCTAAGATTATGATGAATCCTAAAGATTAGGATAATACTTTTAGGAGACATGAATGTATCATGCCAGTAAGACCTAAAATCCTAAAATTTTAATCTTAAATATTTCTGATCGTAGGAGCATTGAGTTGGAAACAATATTTCGGATAGACTAGCATATCCTATGTATGCTCGATGGAGATGGTGGCAGATCTCATTAGCTACTTGTGTGTGAGACACTAATACAAGGATGTGGGTGCTCATTTGAAAATGAGTCTATTGAATTAACTTGATGACAGAGAACATCTTATGAAAGTCTTACTTGCATGTCAAAGATGGTTCTCTAAGTGGGAGTTATGCATATGATCCTTAGACTTAAGATCACCATAGAATCTTGTGTATATGAACTAATATTTTGATTCATACCCAGACATGATGTTAAGATATGTATGAGATATTCTGGATATGGTGAAGTATGTATGAAGATTATGAGTAGATCAACATAGAATCGACCACTTCTAGTAAGAGGAGATCGCATCTTGTGAATTCTCATCCCTAGACGACTCAGAAAAAGTCTTTTGGCCAAAAGCAAGAAGGAGATTAGAAAGAATTTTTAATGCTTCATCATTGGTTAATCGAAAACTAATATGAATATGTATTTGAGTTTGACATAATTTCATACTCATGTATATATTTGGAATGCAGGGATGATTAAAGGATTGAATTATACGGTAACTTACCACTGAAGGGTATATTTGATATTTCTATCATATTTTACATCTTATGGGTAGTCATGATATGTTACTAGATGTCAATCTTAACTTGTAGGTTTGATCGAATTAAAGAGTTTAATTCGATCATCAATTAGAAAAGATTCTAATTGTTGAACTCGAATTAGCTCAATTGGACCTAAATTGGTTAGATTGGAATCTAATCAAATTCGATTAACTTGCACTCAGATCTACTACTAGCTAGATGTAAAATCCAATGGGTCACACATATATAAAAATTAGTCAAGGATCCTTTCGATAAGGTTGATTGGAATTTTAGATCCAATTAGGTTCCCGATAAGCATGCTAGCACGTGTGGAAACACTAGCTCTTTGGGAGATCAATTTGGTCTCATGCCTTGCTAATTTGCTAACCCAATTTAGTGAGCAATTAGGTCAGATCATGCCACCTGGAAGCAACCCAAAAAGGGGTGCAAACATTTCAAGTTAATGCCAAAAATCAAGAGTCCTCTTGAATGAGGACTCTTGGAGCAAAGAAAAGAAATCGTGCGCGTGTTGGCATGAGTAGAAGGAAGAGTCCTTCTGGCTTGGGATTCAAATGTGTGTGGTAGCCCACATCACCCTTCATCCTTTGATGCACATCTCAAATCATGAGATGTATTTTTTCTAAATTTTATGGGGTGGAGAAAAATTGGGAAGAAGAAGGGCTCTCACGCGCACATGGTGAAGTCTCGCGACTCTTCATATTTTGAAGAGTCCTTCTATAGATCAAATATGATTAAAATAAAACACCACCTATCTGATAATATTTTTTTTTAATCATATTTTATATGGATATTTATCTAAAATTTTTTTAGATATATCAGAAGGACAAACGGATGCCAGAAGCCCCTCCTTGTGTGCGCATGTGCGGTGATAAGGATTCCCATGAAGGGATGTGAGGAATGATCCTTTCATGAGATTTTTTATCTCTTTATCAGGCGATCTAAGATTAGAATTAAATCTTCTTACCTCATGGCAAGTTTTGAATTTTTTTGATTTGAGAAGGGACACAAAAATATCCCTTCTCTAGTTGTGCGTGTGGGTGCATGTGTTGATCAACGTATCATTGATAAGAGTCCTTCTGCTTGAAGGATCTCTTATCTCTGATATGCAGATTAGATTGGATTTTTGAGTGGGGCATGTCCTTACATTTTGGCATCCCTCTGATGGCTCTAAAAAGGCCTATGCACTAGATGTCCGATGTAATTCGATCTGCTTTCTTTTTTCTTCTCCATTGCTCTCTTTTCTTTCTTACAATCTATCTTAGTTTTAGGACAAGGCTTTAAGATTTAAGACAAAGCCTAATCAGGTCCAAACAAGGATTGAAAAGGTCCTAAAGAAAGAGATTCAGAAGTTCAAAGGAGGTTCTAAGAGGGTTGAGCTAGATTCTTGGAGAAACCTGACTGATACGAGGCTAGTCGAGTTCTAAGGGCTAGAACTCTTAAAGCAAGGTGAAGGAGGAGCACTGTCTTTGATCTAATTTTCGTGTAGATCACTATTGGAGGGTAGACAATTGGACACCTCGTAAAAATTGAGATTAGTGCTATAGGTATTCTTCTTATCCAAGTTTACATTAATTATACTTTGATTGTTATAGTCAAAGATTTTTAAGTATTAGAATTTTGGTGTGTTAGATATTTTGAATAAAAATTTTAAACACCTAACCCTTCCACTGCACCACTAGAACCCAACAATATGGTCTATGATGTAGTTTATAGATTTATCAATTTTCTTCTGAGGTTATGCCCTAGAGATTGCTGCATATATTTTAAGTAGGGTACCTTCAAAATATGTGCCTAGTACTCTATATAAAATATGGAGAAGAAATTAAGTATCTTAAGATTTGAGGCTATCCTGCTTATGTCAAAATAAGTTTTAGACATAAGCTAAGTGCTAGGGTAGATAAGTGTTTATTTATAGGATATCCTAAAGAGAATATTGGATACCTCTTTTACCACCCAACTGAACAAAAGATTTTTATTAGTAGGCATGCCACTTTTATGGAAAAGGAGTTTATCCTGGAAAGGGGCAGAGGAAAGATAGTTGAACTTGAGGAAGTTCAAGACCAACAATCAATCCAAAAGCAATATGTGGATAATCTACAAGTTGATCCTCAACCTAAGGTGCCCATTGTTGAGGCACAACCACTACACACTCCTCCTCTTCGAAGGTCAAGTAGAGTACATAATGTACTACTCAGATATGGATTTGTCATTAAGAATGATAGTATATCACACATCTTTGAGAATGATGATCCCACGACCTATTCAAAAGTAATCATGAGTAGTGACTCTAATGAATGGTTTGAAGCCTTAAAATCTAAAATGAACTCCATGTATATCAACCAAATTTGGACTTTGGTTGATGTATCTGAAGGTGTGACCCTAATAGGCATCAAATGGATCTTTAGGAGAAAGATTGGAGCAGATGGCCAGGTAGAGACCTATATATTGGAAATTGTATCTCAAAGTCAATCATTAGTCTGCTGATGATTTTGCTCACATTTGTAAATTGTATATGAATTATTATTAATAAAAATTATTTGGTTTTTTTCATCATATTTTGTCCATCTTATTTGAACTCCTGTATTGTGATAAAATCTTTAGAACTATATTTAATCGATAAAGGAAGATTTATCATTTAGTTCTTAAAATATTTTCATGATCAAATGATATGCTGTTAATAGGATGATAGTATTATCAAGTATAAATCATTGTGTGCCATATGGATTGATTGTCCTCTTAACCAAGGAGTTTGGAGACACTGGTATGGCATGCAGGTGGAATGTAAGAGTACATTCGCACCGAACATGACCAATTGCAAAGTATTCTGCTATTAAGAGTAGCTCGTAAAGGATATGGGTATAAGTGTCTCTTCGATTTGAGATCACCATGGTGACTTGTAAGCAACTCACTGTACTTTGGTGCTGAACCATCTAAATTTCTAATTTAGTGATGAAAAATTTCTAGATAAGTAGGAGTTAATGCATCAATATATTTTAATTTAGTAAAATCTGAATCAGGATAATTGATAAGTGGTATATTTTTATATTTATTGAAGATATTTTTGATAATTTATGGTGCTAACATTTTCTTAAAAACTCTAATTTCATGAATTTATTGAATTTTCTTAAAAAATAAGTGATTTTAAAAAAATATGAAATTAGATATATTTATATAAAAATAGATATTAATTTAATTGAGCAATTTAAGTACCAAAATGAAGAGAAATTTTTGAAAAATTTAATGCATATTTTTTTCAATTTTTCAGATGAAAATCAGAGTAAAAATGGAGCCAAAATATCCTAAAAAATAAAAAAAATAGCCTTCGGTGCACGGTAGACTGGTCAGTCGGTCCGCAGAGCCAGGGCATGGTCCATAAAAAATTTCATGTGGTCCACAGGCACGGCTCACAGTGAGAGAGGGGTTTTTGCACAATCCGACGGCCCAGAAGCAATCCGTCAAGTAATCGGATGGCTAAGAACGCTCCTGACTGTGTTAAGGATTTAAATTGCATGATCCGATGGCCAGAACTTCATCAGAACCCAGATCCAATGGCTGACATTCTATCTGACTTTGATAAGAATTAAAACTATGATTTTTGATCAGATCTGGACGGTCGAAGCTGATCCGACGGCCAGAAATATTCCTAAGGAGATTAATATGATTTTTAAGAATTTTAGGACTCCTTTTTCTACCAAAAAATTATAAAAAATTCATCCATAAATAGGGGTCCGAGAATAAACTTTGTGAGAAAAAAAATTGAGTATAAGGTATAAAAAAATAAAAATAAAATAAAATAGCTTTAGGGACCCAAGAAAAAGAAGGAGAGAAGTTGGTTCGCTCTACAGAGTACAACGGAAGATGCAGAGGTCATCAACCATCTTTTCGATGAGGTTTGACTGATCAACTTCAAATCCTTGTTACAGTTTTATTTTTATTTTATTTTATTATTTTTTTAAATTCTTTGTACTTGAATTTTAATTTTAATTAATGCAAAATTTATTTTCCTGTACTTTAAATTCCTATCTTTTATTTTTTACATGTAGATGCTAGGATCTAATTAGTAGATCTTAGTACCAATTTATTTTTATATTTTTTAAATTTTTATTATTTATTTTTATTGTAAGTAGATGCTAGGATCTAGTTAGTAGATCTTAGTACTCGATTTATTTTTCGCACTTTTAATTTTTATTTTCCGACTTAAATTATTTTCTCTAAAATTTTATTTTCTTTTTATAAAATCAAAGATTTCAAATCAAAATCCTACCTTCTCTGTGAATTTGATCCGAGTCACTACTTTTTATATATTTTTAATTTTTATTGAAGTCAAAATTTGATTGATAATCATGGTGTCCTAACGACAGTATCACGATCGCATCAATTTTTGGCATCGTTGCCGGAGAAGGTACCAATTTTAATGTTTGATTTCTTTGATTTTCTTGTGACTATTGCTTACTAACTTTTTTTTTATCTTTTTATAAAAAAAATTCAAAAATTCAAAAAAAAAAGAAAAATAGAAAGCTTCCAAGTTGGTGAGATCAATCATAACCCTAGCCTTAACTATTTTTTTTAGTATTAATTACTATTTTTTTTAATTAACCTAAAATTCATCCATATAAACCTAATAAAAATTGCATGACAAGAGTAGAAACTTAATTTTTAGGAGCATTCATCATTGTAGATTTATTTTTGATGATCGTTGGAGACAAGGTAAGCTTTTAAGTTTTATTAGTTTCATGCATCTAATTTAGTTGCATAGAATCCCTTGTTTGAACTTGGTTGTGCATATTCATCTCAAATCAATTTAAGGGCAACATCCATAACAAGATAAGGTGGGGATTTCGTTACCCTTCCTTGGCCCAAAAACAACCAACCAGCATCCCACATTAACCCTAGTCTAACTAAAATCAAGTAGATATTGGCTCCTAGGATCAATTGAGTTTAGTTTGAGTATTATGGTCAAGTCAAGCATAAAGTAAGTTTGGACTCATCCCTGAAACTAGTGTCTAAGGCTAGAGGTTACAAAGGCTCAGCCTAAGTAGATTTGTGGTTATTTAATTGGTTCCGTTAGCTTACCTGACCAATTCAATTGGTGTCTAAGGCAAGCAACGAGAGGACCCCCACGACCTCACCTCTTACCTGGCTAGTTGAAGGAAGTGAGAACAAATCCAATTTGTATCTAGACTAAGCCACTCTACATCGAACTATTAGGTCTAAGAAACCCGTAGGTGTCTAGGTTTAACTGTTTGCTAACTTGATTGCAATTATACTTAACCACAACTAATTCTTCTCATCTTACGTCTTTAGATCTAAGACATTTCTTAAGGATCTCACCTTTAGAAATTTTCTTTTTCTTTCTTTTCTCTTCTTTTTCTCCTCCTTCTTAAAAAAAAAAAATCTTAACAACACACATAATAGGGTTTGTAGTAATACATGCACGGTATAATTTTTCTGACCTAGTTGAACCTAATCCTGAAATTGAACGACTGATCCATGTTACACTTAATAATCAAATGGCTAGAAATTCTGAGAACCACCTCGGCAGATGAAGAAATATTTTATTCCTTCCACCTATAATCTATCGATGTTTCCATCATTCTATGGGATCAAATATTCTGACTCTAGTCCTAAGGCCGATCTGAACCTAATAGCCCAAAGATTAGATAAAGTCGACCTTCTTACCTAAAAATTTGATCAATTCCTAGCATTAGGTCAACAATCTCCTGCACAATACACACCACCACCTAATTATCAGGAGATTTGTTCTATCTGTGCTAGTCCGGCCCATCATGTGAGCGAATGTCCCATGGCTGCACAGTTTCCACCTTTCATTCAAGAACAAGTTCAAGCTAGTCAAGGTTACTCCAAATCTGTCAATGATCCATTCTCTAATACATATAATTCAGGCTGGAGGAACCACCCTAATTTTTCTTGGAGACCCCAACAGACTCAGGCTTAGACCCAATTTTTTTTTGTACAGAACTTTCAGAATGGGCTCTAATACCAAAATTATGCCTATAATAGTGGTCAGCCTAGTCAGCCTATCCAGCCATCCTATTACAATCAACCATTATACCCACCTCCTCAACAGACCAATCTAGCCAACGATAGATTTAGCCAACTTCAACAAATGATCATGATCCAACAGCAATCCCTCGCTAGGCTAGAAGCATAAATAGATCAATTAACTGAATCTACTATGAGGAGAGAACTAGATCAATTACCAAACAAACAAATACCAAATTTTGAAAACGACCCACCCATCCACCAATCACCTGGACCTAGTCATCAATCCAATGTCCCACCTAAGAATCCCCAATTTGAAAGTGACAATGTAATTTCTGAGCTTAAAAGTGATAGGATTTTTAAGGACCCATACCAAGACCAAGTGAGTGAGGCTAGTACTGATGCTAGCCAAAAAAAGAATTTAGAAGAGGAGATTAGTACTGAGACTAGCCTAATAGAAGAACCTGAGCCCAGTATTGATATTGATCTAAGTGATAAGAAGAAGAGAGCGGATGAGTTACCCAAGATATATTCACCAAAAATTCCATTCCCTTCAGCCCCAAAAATCGATTCTTCCACTTTAAAATCACCTCCTCCAGAACTAAAATTATCCTTGGTCACATCTGAGTACACATGTTTAAAAACAACTGACACCCTTCCAGCATTTCGTGCATCAAACTCAACTTCTAATCTAAAACTCAATTCATAAGCATTTTGGAAGAACAAATAGGAGAAATTCTCGATAAATAAATGTCTGTGAATGGATTTGTGAACTATCTTTCTAAAATTAAGAACGAAGATGTGAACTACTTTCTGAAGATTGGCAATAAAATACTAAAATTTATCATAGGCCATCTTTATAATATTGGCAATCCAAAACCATTAAAATTTGTCAATCCAATATTCGACATGAGATAGGTGAGAAAATCAGCATGGTCTGGTTAAAGACAGTAAACTTAGCACTTCCTGGGAGGCAACCCAGTTTTCAATTTTTAATTTTGAACTTTTTACTATCTTTTGCATTTTGTTTAGGATAATTGAGTCTCACTTTGTGTCTTTTGTAGAGATCTGAAAATAATCTTGGCTAAGTTGGAGGGAGAATCAGTTTTGAAAAGACTTATGGATTAGGTGATATCTCTCCCTTTCTTTCTCTTTACATGCACCCTTCATTTTTTCTACACCATTGAGGATAATGTCGATTAAGTTGGAGAGGGAGAATAAAAATTTTTTTTTAAGTCCTCAAGTAAGTTAGTATTTAGTATTTAAGCATCCGATTACACTTAAGAATCGAGTTAAACCAAGTATTTTTAAAAGAAAATTGATGCACAGATTAGAGAGTTTGTGAGATATTGAGGGATCAAGTATTAAGAAAACTCAATAAAGAGTTAAGTTTAGAACTTAAATAGTTTTCTTTGAGCATTTCTAAATCTTTCTACCATCATCAAAGAAGAGTTTACTTCTTATGGGTTTGTGTAAAGTAACTATATATTTCTTCATATATTTAAAAAAAAAAATTTAAGTATTTCATGCTGAGTAACCGGGCCTCTTTGCCTAAGCAAGCATTGAGTTTCACATCAAAAGATACGAAGGGCAAAGAAACTTTATTGTAAAGCTAGTTTTAACTCGTAGCCTGTTTGATTCGAGCAAGTAAGTTTGAGAGATATTTTATACCTAGTGTCCTAAAGCCATCTGGTTTGAGAGTCATTGACTGAAAACTCGCTACATGGGTCAAACAGAAAGCTTAAGGGGTTAAGACACTCAATAGTAGTACAATATTAAAAAAAAAAATCAATCAATAAATGAAGGACAGAAGTAACAATATACTTATCCATGTGAAGGTGAATGATTTGGAGATAAAGGTAGCGATAATTTGGAAAAGTTCAGAAAAAGTTTTATGTTCTTAGTTTAACTCTTATATTAATTAGTATTAAAACCCCAATGACATACCTCATTTACACTCTACTGAACATCAGTGGTCTTTTTGAAAATTATTTGATGAAATTTGAGATTTTAAGTTAAACGATACTTGATTCTAAATTCTTTCTTTACTCGAGGATGAGCAAAGTTCAAGTTGGAGGGTATGATAAGTGATATATTTTTACATTTATTGAAGATATTTTTGATAATTTATGGTGCTAACATCTTCTTAAAAATCCTAATTTCATGAATTTATTGAATTTTCTTAAAAAATAAGTGATTTTAAAAAAAATAAAATTAGATATATTTATACAAAAATAGATGTTAATTTAATTGAGTAATTTAAGCACCAAAATGAAAAGAAATTTTTGAAGAATTTAATGCATATTTTTTCTAATTTTTCAGATAAAAATCAGAGCAAAAATGGAGCCAAAATATCCTAAAAAACAAAGAAAATAGACTTCGGTGCATGGTGGATCGGTCGGTTGGTCCACAGAGCCAGGATTCGGTCCACAGAAAACTTCACATGGTCCACAGGCATGGCTCACAGTGAAAGAGGGGTTTTTGCGTGATCCGACGGTCCAGAAGCAATCCATCAAGTGATCGGACAGCTGAGAACGCTCCCGACTGTGTTAAGGATTTAAATTGTGTGATCCGACGGTCAGAACTTCATCAGAACCCAAATTCAATGGCTGACATTCGATTCAACTTTGATAAGGATTAAAACTATGATTTTTGATCAGATCTGGGTAGTCCGAAGCTGATCCGATGGCCAAGAATATTTTTAAGAAAATTAATATGATTTCTAAGGGTTTTAGGATTTCTTTTCCTACCAAAAAATTATAAAAAATTTATCTATAAATAGGAGATCCGGGAATAAGCTTTGTGAGAAGAAAAATTGAGTAGAAGATATAAAAAAATAAAATAAAATAGCTTTAGGGACCCAAGAAAAAGAAGGAGAGAAGTCGCTTCGCTCTACGGAGTACGACGGAAGACAAAGAGATCATCAACCATCTTTTCGATGAGGCTTGACTGATCAACTTTAGATCTTTATTATAATTTTATTTTTATTTTATTTTATTATTTTTTTTTAAATTCTTTGTACTTGAATTTTAATTTTAATTAATGCAAAATTTATTTTTTTGCACTTTAAATTCTTGTCTTTTATTTTTTACACGTAGATGCTAGGATCTAATTAGTAGATCTTAGTATTAATTTATTTTTATATTTTTTAAATTTTTATTATTTATTTTTATTGTAAGTAGATGCTAGGATCTAGTTAGTAGATCTTAGTACCCGATTTATTTTTTGTACTTTTAATTTTTATTTTTCGACTTAAATTGCTTTCTCTAAAATTTTATTTTTTTTATAAAATCAAAGAATTCAAATCAAAATCCTATCTTCTCTATGGATTCGACCTGACTCACTACTTTCTATATATTTTTAATTTTTATTGAAGTCAAAATTTGATTGATAATCATAGTATCCTAACGACAGCATCACGATCGCATCAATAATCCATATGATAGATTTGAAAGGGTGAAATATAATGTGGTTGACTATTTTAGGGTTGATAGTTAAACCCTAGATCACCTTGAGCATTTAGATCAAATGGATGAATTATACGGTAACCATACACCAGTAGGTTCTAGAATGTTGCTTTGCAATCTTTCGGTCTATCCAGATGTTGGGTCCCATTGCTAGATGGTTACATCGATTAGTATAGGAAGTTGCTCTCACTGGAACTAGTTCCCACTGATGTGTAGAGATCGATCTCAATTTCAGTCAAAAATGGGGTGAGATACTTCTTGACCTTCATAGATGATTTATTGAGAAAGGTATGGGTCTACTTCATGAAGGAGAAATTAGAAATTTTCACCAAATTTAAGATGTAGATAGCTGAGGTGGAGAAGGAGATAGGTCGGAGCTTAAAGTGTCTGCGGTCTGACAATGGTGGAGAGTACACCAGTAAGGAGTTCTAAATTTTTTGTAAGGAGTGTAGCATTAAAAGATACTTTTCAATAAGAGAGACTCCTTAGCAAAATGAGATGGCTAAGAGAATGAACAGAACCCTTATGGAAAAGGCACGATGCATGAGGCTGCAGGCAGGACTTCCTAAGGTGTTCTGGGTTGATACAGTAGATGCAGCCTATTATTTGGTGAATCGGTCATCTCACACCAAGTTAGATAGTGGTATTCCAAAGAAAAAATGGTTTGGAAGAAAGATTAGGCTGAGCCATCTAAGGGTGTTTGGGTGCACAGCATTTGTGCCCATCGATGCTGGTGAGCAAAGCAAATTGGACACCAGATCATGAAAAATGATATTCTTGGGATATCCGTGACGAGTTAAGGGATACTAACTGTGAGATCCCTTGGAGAAAAAGGTCATCATCAGTAGGGATGTTACCTTTGATGAAAATTTAGTTCTTCAAAGGTAAGATGGTATGGAGGAGCAGCAGGAGGTCCAGTAGGGCAGTGCTGGATAACTAACATCCTATTCTATTTTGCCACTTGCAAGTGGATCGGGAGGACTTAGTATTTAGGTGGAGCACTCCTCAAAGGTGTCTTCACAGGTGGAGAGAGCTTGGATGGATGAAAGTGTTGGATTTGTGCCCTAGAAGCCAATTGTTGGCTGACACATTATGTAATTCCAGAGCTTAAACTTATACTTATAATTTTTCATTATCAATAAAGAATTTTTTCATTCCAATCATGTTTATGTGTCTATAATTTATT
The DNA here is from genome assembly GCF_000442705.2 of Elaeis guineensis. NCBI lineage: Eukaryota > Viridiplantae > Streptophyta > Magnoliopsida > Arecales > Arecaceae > Elaeis > Elaeis guineensis. Next base: position 77,972,662 of record NC_026004.2, on the reverse strand, counting down.
TTAAAAATTAACAAAAATAATTTTTATATATTCTTAAAATGTTAAGAATTTGAGACATACATTAATTAGTGGTTAATTTCTAAATGCTTCTGATCAAAAGATCGTCATAGAGGACAGTGATTAATCCATTCGAGATTAGTGCATAGTTCACCTCCCTTGTGGGCAGATGAGTCTCAGATCCACAGTATAGAGATACTGAGATAAGGGTGTGGGTGGTTGTTAGAGAATAACTTGTACTGAGCATAACCAACATGAGAACCACTTGGATGTCTACTCACTCGTCAGTAGTTTTCTTGATGCTGCAATAGTGTGAGTGATCCGTTGACCTGCGGTGTCATTGGCTATTTACAGTGAGGCTACTGAATTTGACAGCACCTTCCTTTGATTCTTAGCCATTCAGATCCTTACTGTGTATGTTGGTTTCAGTAAGTTTAGGTTCGCTGTTTGGAGTAGGATGTACCTAGAAGAAATCTATCGATCTTGATAGAAAAGGAGAAGTCCTATGTGATTTGTGAGACTGAGTTCAGAAAGTCTTTGGCCAAAGTAAGTGTGAATACTGAAAAAGAGTTTTCACTGAATTCATAAATGAACTCGAGTCGAGCCAATCTAGCAAATGACTGACGATGGGGTCTGACGAGTTCGCAATGACCTCCGTCAAGTCGGAACTCACAATAGAAGGACTGAATCATACAATAACTACACTTAGGGGTTCATTTTTTTATTCTACTAGGTTGTCACTATATACTACTATTGGGAATAGTATCCCAAAGCCAATCATCAGCCTGTTGACGGTTGTACTCTTTGTTGTATTAATATATAAATTATAAATAAATAAAAATTATTTTGATATTTTTTCATCACAAATTATTTCATCTTCTAATGAACTCCTGTGTTGTGGTGAAGTCTTTAGGACTATTTAGACTCGACAAAGGAGGATTTGTCGTTTAGTCCTTAAACTTGTTCGTGACCAAATGATACGTTGTTATCAAGGACAACAATGTTTATCGAGCATAGGTCATTGTGTGCCATATAGGTTGGTTGTCCTCTTAACCAAGGAGTGTGGAGACACTGATATGGCATACAGGTGAGATGTAAGGGTACATCTGCACTGAACGTGACCGACTCCGGAGCTATCTCTGCTATCAAGATTTGCTTTGATGGGATATGAGTATAAATATCCATTCAATTTGAGACCGCCACGGTGACTTGCAAGCAACTCACTGTACTTAGGCACTAGACTACCTGAATTTCTAATTCAGTGACGGAAGGATGCTGGGTGTAGTCAAGTACTTGACTTGTCGGTGTGTGTGTCAAGATGGGATTGACCACTCCAGTTTAGGAGCTATGTACAGTCGTATTTCAATTTAGTAAAATCTTGGCCAGGGTAGTCCTAGTGAGGAGTCACAAGACTGTTTGAGTTGAGCACGACTCGGATGATCTAATCAGGGTTAACAGTTTAACCCTGAGTCGTCCTATACACAGGGGTCAAAAGGGATGAATTATACAGTAACCATATTCACGTAGGTTCTGAGTGTTGCGATTGTGACTATTCGACCTATCTGGATGTCGGGTACCATTGCTAGATGGTCACTTCGATTAGTACAGGAATTGGTTCCTGTGCTACCGGCTTAGGATCGAACCTGCGGAGTCACACACATTAGATGTTCCTATCTAATTTGATGGCTGATGAAGAGTCCTAATATTTGTGGACTATGAGTCCTATGTGTCTAAAACTTTATGATCGAGAATCAAGATTCTCTGATCACAAGTCCCACACATTTTGGGTATCGGGGTCAAGAGTCCCACTGATTTGAGACTCTTCGATCAAGGTTTCATATTGATGAACTTTGATACCCGATTGCCCATCAGATTTGGACTCAATATTTATGAGAGATTTAATTAGTAATTTGATCACTAATTAACTCAATTTGATTGAGTAATTATTTTTGAATCAAGTCCAATTGAATTGGATTCAGTTGGGTTTGACCCGATTAGGTTAAGAGTTGACCTAATCATCGAGATGGTTTGGTCCCTGATTTGATCAGGGGTTGGGCTTAATCAATTTTTGATTTGATTAAGATTTTACTGAGCCTAATTAAGCTTAATTAAGTTGGGTTTAAATTAGTCTAATTGGGCTTAACTTATTTGGTTCAATTAGGTTGGTTTAAATAATGAAACCACCTTGACCCAAACTCCCTACGCCACCTCACATCCACTGTGCCCATTTGAATTCATGAGAAGGAATTTCTCATGAATTTTTTCTCATGCAAAGCCCTCCCCATGCCCACATTTATGTGCCATATGGATGGATAAAGCTGATTAGTTAACCATTCAAATTCAAAGCATGTTTGAATTTGAATGGATAACTTATCTCTTATGCCTTCATGCTTATCCATCTTGTGCGCCACATAACTTACATGAGAAAAGATTTCTCGTGAAACCTTTCCATGCACAAAAAGTCCATGCCCTTCTCTTCTCACGCCATAAGTGGATAGGGATGAGTTGATTTGCATTTGAATTCAAACTCGATTTGAATTCAAATGTGCAACCACTTATCTTTATCCTCTCACGTGGATAAGACATGTTCGACGTTGTTTTAAAATGGGGAGAAAGGTGGGGCGTGTGTAGAAATTTTTGGAGAGAAAGTTTGGGGTGTGAGAAACCTTTCTGCCTAAGGTGAAGGTCCAAAACCTTCTGAGAGAAAAAGAAAGAAAAGAAAGAAAAAAGGGCGCAGAGTTTTTCTTAGTGTACCCTAGGGTTTCAGCCTGGGGTTCAGGAAGTGAGAAGGTGAGCTACGAGTGTCGTGAGCCCACCAAATTTTAAGAAGATCTTCAACATCCTCTCAAGCATGTTTGTTGATGATCCAAAGTATCTAAAGAATCGACAGACATCGATCGAAGGAGTTCGATCAGCATCATCCGTCAAAAGGGCTCTACAACGAGCTAGCACTCGTAAGGAGCCGATCAGATCGGGAGCCTCATGTGGATGATCCATAGAGGTCAGACACCCTGTGTGGCTGTGTTGTAGTGATCAGAGCCTCCCGACGGTGATCAGATTGCGGAGATCGACTACCCGCATAAAGGTATTGTGTTCTGAACACACTACAGTAAAGTGTTTACTGTTCAAATTTAAATTTTAAATTTAAATGCATGCATGCTGTATATCATATTTAGATTCTAGTATAGAGTAAATATATATTAATTAATTAGATTAATTAATATTTTTTACTGTAAAATTATAATTTTGAAAAAGTTTTAAAATTATCATTTTACCCCTGCACTGAATTTCATTTCAAATGGTATCAGAGTAGGTTCTAAGATATGATATATAAATTTGCATGCGTAGATTAAGTTGTAATCTAAAAGTTTAAATTTAAAATTTGAAATTTAAAATTTAAAATTTAAATTTAGAAAGTTGTTCAAAATTCAAAATTCAAACATTTAAAATTTAAAATTTGAATTTTGAATTTTGAAATTTGAAATTCAAAATTTAAAATTCAAAAATTTGAAATTTAAAAATTCAAAAATTCAAATTTGGTTAAAATTTCAAATTTAAAATTCAAAATTTAAAATTCAAAATTTGAAATTCAAAAATTTGAAATTTAAAATTTGAAATTTGTTTGAAATTTAAAATTCAAAATTTAAAATTTAAAATTTGAAATTTGAAATTTAAATTTTGAAATTAGTATATTTAGATATACTTGATCCAAGTAGCAAGTAATCTAATTGGGTTGGTTGCCATAGCTGTCCGGTCATAGGAGAAAAGTAGGGTTTAAAGATCCTCTCCTCCCATTCGATGGGATCTCCTATGGCAGTAGGGGTACCACTGCAATTATATCTCATGCAGATGAAGCAGCGAAAGGACTTAATTGTAAAGGTTCAATTATAAAATTTATCATGAATGTGTTAGATTAGATCTAAAATAATATTCATGATTTATTTTGATTGAGTTATTTTCTGTTATGTAATTAGCAATAGGATTGCTATTTATGAAATATGCTGATCTATTTGTAAAATGAGTCAACATATTTGATGAACAGAAAAATAAAACTTTTCAAATTTAAAACTTATTTTCGAAAAGTCAAACCCTGACCCATCAGACCAAATACTTAATTAAAAGAATTAAGTATTGTCAAGTTGGTCTAGAATTGTGAATTAAGACCTAAGACAATTGCATAAACTTGTGGGTCAATGGGTTAGATGGATTAGGTCCATAATTGGGTTAGACCTAAGGTTACCTTAAAGAAATGGACTAAATTAGAGTAATTGGTCAAATCTAATCAAAAGTTGAATTAGATTAGATCAAAGACACTCTAGACTCAACTCCAATAGTTGTAGTTGAATGGGTCCATGTCTTTAACTAGACCAAGATGAACTTAATTCATAGCTATGCGGTGGAACCCTATTTACTAAGTTGATCAAATTAAAACTAATGAACCGGTTGGTGTCTAAGGTAAGTTCGGCAGTTTGACCAGTGGTTCTTAAGTGGGAGCTACTCTCATTGATTTGATCTCTGACGAGTTAATGGCATATCCCCACCACTGATCTCACTTACCTGGCCAACCTGGTGAGTTAGGTTTTGATTAGATCACTTGGTGATTTAGGGCTCACCCATGTCATTAGGTAAATCAGTGTGACTGATTTAGGTACTCCTAATGCCGGCTTTAATTAAATTTTTTTTTAATCTGACTTGGTGAAGTCAGTGGGAGGATTGAAACTGGCTGAAAATTTATTCTCTTCTATCCTTTAATAAAATCCTCAAAAATTATTAGGTCCTAAAAATGATTAAGTTATAGTGATAACTAAGTCATAGCCTCCCATTGAGTGATAATGAGTCCATTAGTTTAATAATCATTGGAGGCCCAAAGGCCTGGTGCTTATTGACCAATGGAATTATCATTCATAGTATGATAATTTGGTTTGAGTCTTTCTGATGGTGGTCAGGTTGGCCGGTCAAAGTCGGGTCTGATCATTTATTGGTCCGATTCACCAAATCAAGTCATGTTAATGGTTGGACCTAACCAGATCTTTTCAGTGGAGGCCAAAGCCTACTGATTAGGTTCTGGGGCAAAATTGATTACTAAAAGTTATTTAGAGAAACAACTGGTTATGAACCTACCCATAGATGCACATGGGTTGACCAACTAAAGTTGGGCTTGTGTGTAGTCTGTGTGGATTCTAGTACCCACTAAGGAATTAAAGTAATTCCTCGAATTGGAGGTTGAGGCTACCAGTTCATAAAAATATTGGGAGAAACTTTAGACTAAAGTCCAAGTCTTTAGTATTAATAATTTGTGTACTAATAGAGGTCTGATTTTTCTTTATGCAGCTATGGCCACTACCCTATCACTCCGGTCATTATTAGATAATGACAAGCTCATGGGATCGAATTTCGATAGCTGGTATCGAAAATTAAAAATTATCCTTGAGCATGAGCAGATCCTTTATGTAGTAACGGATCCTGCACCCAAAGAGCCAGCCCCGAACGTGAGAGGGACGGTTCGAGATACTTACCAGAAGTGGGTCAACGATCGGACCACCGTTCGATGCATAATGCTGGCGGCAATGAATGATGAGTTCAGCCATAGGTTTGAGAACGCCCAACCACAGGAGATGCTTCAAATGTTGAACGACTCCTTTGGCACTCCTGATGATGTTGAAAGGCACAAAACTAGTTGTGCCATTTTCAATGCTCGAATAAGGGATGGGGCCTCAGTCACTGATCATGTACTGTACATGATCGAAATGATTGAGCACCTAAGTAAACTGGGCTTTCCCCGGCATGAGCAGCTCGGTAAGAATGCGATCCTTAATTCATTGCCCAAGTCCTTCCTCCCCTTCCTTACTCATTTTCGAATGACAAAGCCTGCAGTGAACTACCACGGTTTGTTGGGGTTGCTGTAGAACTTTGAGAAGGACCACCAGCTCCATAAGGAGTCAGTGAATATTGTGGGAGGGTCTTCTTTTGGTCGTCGACCCTTTAAGAAAGGGAAGAAGAACAAGAAGAAGAACAACAACAAGGTGCAGCCGCATGCTGGGACATCTACACAGGGTCAGACCAAGAAGCGCAAGCCCGACCAGAGTCAGGCGGAGTGTTTCTTTTGCAAGAAGCAGGGGCACTAGAAGAGGAACTGTCCTCTATACATTGCCTCCCTGGACCCAAACAGACCGAAGAAGAAGCAAGGTAATTATATGATAACACCTTGCAATTTTTTTATTTGTGATACTACTGCCAGGGTATTGGATATCGGAAGCCCTTATCATATTTGCAATTCAATGCAGGGTCTGCAGGTCAGTAGGAGATTTGATGACGGTGAGAGGTTCCTGAACGTTGGAGATGGAAGCAAAGTTTCAGTTCTAGCTTTAGGAATCATGAACCTTGTAATCAATTCTCATAATGTAATTCTGAGTGAATGTCACTATTGTCCAAGCTTTTTATTAAATATTATTTCTGTAGGCCTTTTGGCCATGTACGGTTATCAATTTTTAATAAAAGAAAATGTTTGTAATATCATTTTGAATGGTGTTACAATGTTTGTTGGATAACTAAATATTGGAATTTACTTACTATCACAACCTGTTAATGTGGTTCAAACCTCCGATAATTGCCCAAGAATAGATAATGTGTCAGAAGTCTACCTTTGGCACTGTAGGCTAGGTCATATCAATAAGAACAGGATAAACAGGTTGGCTCAAGAAGGAATTCTTGAAGTTGCTGATTGTGAATCACTTCCAATCTGAGTCCTGTCTTCTTGGGAAGATGACCAAGTCACCTTTTACTGGAAAAGGTGAGCGAGCCAGTGAACTCTTGGGTCTGGTACATTCTGATGTATGTGGACCCATGAGCTCAAGTATAAGAGGTGGATATTTCTACTTCATAACCTTCACAGACGACCTATCGAGGTATGGGTATGTCTATTTAATGAAGCATAAGTCGGAGTCATTTGAAATGTTCAAACTATTCTGAAATGAGGTAGAAAAACAAACTGGAAAGTATATTAAAAATCTTCGATCTGATTGAGGAGGTGAATACCTTTCCAATGAGTTTCTGACATATTTAGGGGAGAATGGGATTCTCTCTCAGTGGACTCCTCTTGGAACACCACAGCATAATGGTGTGTCTGAAAGGAGGAATCGGACCTTGTTGGACATGGTCCGATCCATGATGGGGTTTGCTGGTCTGCCGATCTTCCTCTGGGGATATGTGCTCGAATCGGCTTATTACCTTCTAAATAGGGTTTCGAGTAAGTCTGTAACCAAAACACCATATGAGTTATGGATAGAACGTAAGTCAGTACTCTCGCACCTTAAGGTTTGGGGGTGTCCGACTTATGTTAAACATTTAATTACGGACAAGCTTGGACCTAGGTCTGACAAGTGTAATTTCATAGGGTACCCAAAAGAGACCAAAGGATATTATTTCTACCTAGCTGATGAGCAAAAGATGTTTGTCAGCCTTAAGATAATTTTTTTAGAAAAGGAGTTCCTTGATGAAGGGACTGTTGCCTCTAAGGTCGAACTTGAGGAAGTTTGGCAGGTGGAAAAATCGACACAAGTAGCTGAACCTGAACTGGATTTGGTTAGACCAAATTCGGAGCCCATTGTTGATGCACCCTTAAGGCGATCTGATAAAGTACCACATCAATTGGATAGATACTATGGTTTCTTGGTCTGGGACGGAGATCCTATCGAACTTGATGAAAACGATGAGGATCCGATCACCTACATGGATGCAATGCAGAGACCTGACTCTGAGAAAAGGCTAGAGGCCATGAAATCCGAAATGGAGTCCATGAAGGTCAACGATGTGTGGACATTGGTTGACCCACCCGAAGGAGTAAAACCCATAGGATGTAAGTGGGTCTTCAAGAGGAAGAGGGGCACAGATGGAAAGGTGGAAACCTATAAAGCCCATCTGGTTACCAAGGGATATCGTCAACGTTATGGTATAGACTCTGACGAGATATTTTCTCCTATGGCAATGCTCAAATCCATTCAGATTATGCTTGCGATAGCTGCCCATCTGGACTATGAAATCAGGCAGATGGATGTCAAGATAGTTTTTCTAAACGGAGAGCTGGACGAAGAGGTGTATATGATACAACCTGAAGGATTCACATCCACAGATGAGTCTAAGGTGTGCAGGCTACAGAGGTCCATCTATGGACTTAAGTAGGCATCCCGAAGTTGGAACATACGTTTTGATAGGACGATCAAGATGTATGGCTTTGTTAAGAACGGAGAAGAGCCCTGCATTTATAAATGGGTTAATGGTCCAGTAGTGGTATTTTTTGTATTGTATGTGGATGACATTCTCTTAATTGAGAATGATGTCCCTGCATTACAGCGAATAAAGATTTGGCTGTCGTCACAATTCTCCATGAAGGATCTGGGAGAAGCTTCCTACATCCTAGGGATGAGGATCTATAGGGATAGATCTAAAAGGTTGCTTGGCTTATCCCAGTCTACGTACATTGATACTATGCTGAAGAGGTTTAGCATGGAGAATTCCAAGAAAGGCTATCTACCGATAGGCCATGAAATTTCTCTCTCGAAGAGGGATTGTCCAACAACACCTCAAGAGAGAGAGCATATGGGTAGAATTCCATATGCTTCAGCAGTGGGATCTATCATGTACGCCATGACATGTACACGACCAGATGTGGCATACTCACTAGGGGTAGTGAGTAGATACCAATCTGATCCAAGGGAGAATCACTAGAAGGTTGTTAAAACCATCCTGAAGTATTTAAGAAATACTAAGGACCAGTGGCTTGTTTATGGTGAATCAGACTTGAGACTTATAGGGTTTACAGATTCTAATTTTCAGTCTGATCACGATGACAACAAGAGTGTGTCAGGATTTATTTTTACCCTTAATGGTGGGGCTGTCTGCTAGAAAAGTTTCAAGCAGCACACAGTGGCTGATTCAGTTTGCGAGGCGGAGTATGTCGCTGCATCAGATACTGCCAAAGAAGCGATGTGGCTAAGGAAATTCATCACCGAGCTCAGAGTAGCACCCTCCCTTATTGGTCTAGTTCTACTCTATTGTGACAGCTCTGGAGCCATTGCTCAGGCGAAGGAACCAAAGGCACACCAACGGACGAAGCATATTCTGTATTGCTTCCATCCCATCTAAGAAATTATGGATCGAGGAGACGTCGACCTTCAGAAGATCGACGGGAAGGAGAATCTGGCCGACCCATTCACTAAAGCCATTGCAGTGAAGGAGTTCGATGACTTCAAGTCGAAGATGGGTATTAGATAATGCACCGATTGGCTTTAGGCCAAGTGGGAGATTGTTGGGAATAGTATCCCAAAGCCAATCATCAGCCTGTTGATGGTTGTACTCTTTATTATATTAATATATAAATTATAAATAAATAAAAGTTATTTTGATATTTTTTCATCATAAATTATTTCATCTTCTAATGAACTCCTGTGTTGTGGTGAAGTCCTTAGGACTATTTAGACTCGACAAAGGAGGATTTATCGTTTAGTCCTTAAATCTGTTCATGACCAAATGATATGTTGTTACCAAGGACAATAATATTTATCGAGCATAGGTCATTGTATGCCATATAGGTTGGTTGTCCTCTTAATCAAGGAGTGTGGAGACACTGGTATGGCATACAGGTGAGATATAAGGGTACATCTGCACTGAACGTGACCGACTTCGGAGCTATCTCTGTTGTCAAGATTTGCTCCGATGGGATATGGGTATAAATATCCCTCCGACCTGAGACCGCCACGGTGACTTGCAAGCAACTCACTGCACTTAGGCACTAGACTACCTGAATTTCTAATTCAGTGACGGAAGGATGCTGGGTGTAGTCAAGTACTTGACTTATCGGTGCGTGTGTCAAGATGGGAATGACCACTCTAGTTCAGGAGCTGTGAACAATCATGTTTTAATTTAGCAAAATCTTAGCCAGGGTAGTCCTAGTGAGGAGTCACAGGACTATTTGAGTTGAGCACAACTCAGATGATCTAATCAGGGTTGACAGTTTAACCCTGAGTCGTCCTATACACAGGGGTCAAAAGGGATGAATTATACAGTAACCATATTCACGTAGGTTCTGAGCATTGCGATTGTGACTATTCAACCTATCCGAATGTCGGGTACCATTGCTAGATGGTCACTTCGATTAGTACAAGAATTGGTTCCTGTGCTACCGGCTTAGGTTCGAACCTGCGGGGTCACACACATTAGAGGTTCCTATCTAATTTGATGGCTGATTAAGAGTTCTAATATTCATAGACTATGAGTCCTATATGTCTGAACCTCTGTGATTGAGAATCAGGATTCTCTGATCACAAGTCCCACACATTTTGGGTACCGGGGTCAAGAGTCACACTGATTTGAGACTCTTCGATCAAGGTTTCATATTGATGAACTTTGATACCCGATTGCCCATCGGATTTAGACTCAATATTTATGAGAGGTTTAATTAGTGATTTGATTGCTAATTAACTCAATTTGATTGAGTAATTATTTTTGGATCAAGTCCAATTGAATTGGATTCAATTGGGTTTGACCCGATTAGGTTAAGAGTTGACCTAATCGTCGAGATGGTTTGGTCCCTGATTTGATCAGGGGTTGGGCTTAATCAATTTTTGATTTGATTAGGATTTTAGTGAGCCTAATTAAGCCTAATTAAGTTAGATTTAAATTAGTCTAATTGGGCCTAACTTATTTGGTTCAATTAGGTTGGTTTAAATAATGAAACCACCTTGACCCAAACTCCCTGCGCCACCTCACATCCACTGCACCCATTTGAATTCACGAGAAGGAATTTTTTGTGAATTTTTTCTCAAGCAAAGCCCTCCCCATGCTCACATTTTTGTGCCATATGGATGGATAAAGCTGATTAGTTAACCATTCAAATTCAAAGCGTGTTTGAATTTGAATGGATAACTTATCTCTTATGCCTTCATGCTTATCCATCTTGTGCGCCACATAACTTACACGAGAAAAGGTTTCTCATGAAACCTTTTCATGCACAAAAATTCCACGTCCTTCTCTTCTCATGCCATAAGTGGATAGGGATGAGTTGGTTTGTATTTGAATTCAAACTCAATTTGAATTCAAATGTGCAACCACTTATCTTTATCCTCTCACGCGGATAAGACACGTTCAACGTTGTTTTAAAAAGGGGAGAGAGGTGAGGCATGTGCAGAAATTTTTGGAGAGAAAGTTTGGGGTGTGAGGAACCTTTCTGCATGAGGTGAAGGTCCAAAACCTTTCGATAGAAAAAGAAAGAAAAGAAAGAAAAAAGGGCACAGAGTTTTTCTTAGTGTACCCTAGGGTTTCAGCCTGGGGTTCGGGAAGTGAGAAGGTGAGCTACGAGTGTCGTGAGCCCACCAAATTTTAAGGAGATCTTCAACATCCTCTCAAACATATTTACTGATGATCTAGAGTATCCAAAGAATCGATAGACATTGATCGAAGGAGTTTGATCAGCATCAGCCGTCAAAAGGGCTCTACAATGAGCTAGCACTCATGAGGAGCCGATCAGATCGGGAGCCTCGTGTGGATGATCCGCAGAGGCCAGACACCCTGTGTAGCTATATTACAGTGATCAGAGCCTCCCGATGGTGATTAGATTATTGAGATCGACTACCCGCATAAAGGTATTGTGTTCTGAATACATTACAGTAAAGTGTTTACTGTTCAAATTTGAATTTTAAATTTAAATGCATGCATACTGTATATCATATTTAGATCCTAGTGTAGGATAAACACATATTAATTAATTAGATTAATTAATATTTTTTACTGTAAAATCATAATTTTGAAAAAGTTTTAAAATTATCATTTTACCCCTGCACTGAATTTCATTTCAACTACTAGGTGTCACTGATGGATTATGACACTCATCGGGTATTGTTTGGATAATCGATGACCCTCGAAGGGTAGAATTAAAAATATTTCAATTCATCGAAAAGAGTTTTAATGATATTGTGATGAAGATCATAATATATCTCACTACCAGATAGAGTGAAACTTATGAGGTCACATATTAAGAGATTTAATCTCGAATTTACCAATTGGACTTATGAAGTTCTAATTGAATAAGGATTTATTGAAATCCTATTGGGTTTAATAGAACCATGCTAGCATATGGTTAAACCTAATTCTTCTCAGGACTTCGATTGGATCAAAGTTTATAGTCTTGAACCTAACCTAAATCCATTTGAATTTAATTGAGCTCTTAATTGTGAGCTTAAGAAAATTTGATTATGTCAATGAGTTAGCATACATTATCTCTTCATTATCTTTACATTATCTCCTAATTATCTCTAAGTGGTGTATGAAATAAATGAGAAAAATGAGTGATGTTGGAGCATGATTCTGGCTCCTCCCACGGACCTTGGGTGCAGTGGAACCAGCAACAAACAAATCTGGAGACTTCTGGACTCGATCGAAGGCCCTTGACGAAATCAGCCTGGTTGCTGTCTTCTTCGTCAGCCTTTCGTTCCAGATGAAAAATGCCTCTAAGATCACCTCTAAAAAATTCAAGATCTGGTACCCAACCAGATCAGGCCAGGATCGAGGTTCTTCAATTTGTAGATCTTAAATCAGGATATTCTAGATAGAGAAGAAGGTAGATAAAAACAGACCTTGCAGATCTATCCTACTGCAGCCTTTCCTATAGATCTGTTGATGGAGATCTCACCCGCACCTCAAACGACCTCAGATCAACTCCAGATCTGAGAGGAACTTGTACCAACCTCGTAGCAAAAGATTTCAAGTCCTGGACCTGATGTTTGGTTGGCTGTAAGAGAGGGAGAGGCAATATGGTTGGCGGCACAAAGGGGGAGGGGCTTAAAACCCTAGCGCCTCCCCTGCTTTTCCTACCTTCTATGGACCTGACAGCAAGAAACCCTAGGGTTTCTTGCTCTTGGGGCATGGAGAATAGCTGAAGAGAGAGGGAGAAGAGAAAGAGAGACTTGGGAGAAAGGGTTTTCATATTCCTTGGCTTAATCAAACCTATATAGTGCATGTATATATAAACACAGGGTCAAGTGACCCAAACCCAAAACTCCCTTGACCAACTCTATGGGAGATTAGGTTAACCCAAGCCCATGTACACCCACGACTCGACCTAATCTCACCTATTCTGAGCCCAGACCTGGCCCATAAAGAGTTGGTCTCTTGAGGCCCACATAACCTGGACCTCAAGAACCCGAAAGACCCACAGCCTTTCAACCTAGGGCCCAACTAGCCCTAGAGCCTCCATGAAGCCCTCATGAATGATGGACCTTGGCCTTAGCCTTGGTCCCCTGGGCCTTGGGCACACCACCTGGATCACAACAATCTCTACCTTGGTGTCCCAAGGCCTCAACCAGCTCCACTCTGTCCATCAGTCGAATCAGCTCAACACATCTCTGAAAGCTGTCCCATGAAAGTACCTTCGTAAGTGCATCAGCTGGGTTCTCCTTGGTGTGTACCTTTACCAGCTCCACCTCACCATCCTCCATAAGCTCCCTGATCTGATGATACCGAATGTCGATGTGCTTTGTCCTTGCATGATAGACTGAGTTCTGTGCTAATAGAAGTGCACTCTAGTTGTCACAGTGCACTCTAATGGCCTCCTGAGTAAGGCCCATCTTCGTCAACAAACTCTTCTGCCAAATTGCCTCCTTAGCTGCTTCTGTCAGCCCGATGTACTCTGCCTCTGTAGTGGATAGGGCCATACTGCAGGTTGTACTGATGTTGAACTGAACTCTCCTCTGCTTTTCCATCTGGCAAGGCTCACAGATCTCCCCTGTAGCACCATCCACCAGATTAGAGATGAGTCCTCTCCTACTCAACTCCCTCAGCCCCTTATCACCCATGTGGCCTAGGCGGTAGTGCCATATCTTGTAAGCCCCCTGCTGGTCCTGTACTGCAGCTGCTGCATCAGACTCTCCGATCACCACAGATCTCTCCATGCGATAGAGATTATTGTCCAACCTCCTGCCTCTCATCACCACCATAGCTCCATTGGAGATGTTTAATACTCTGCTTCTAGCCCTACTGCTGAAGCTGTATCCACTGCGCTCCAAGTAGCCTAGTGACACCATATTCTTTTCCAGCTCCGGGATGTGCTTTACATTTATCAATGTCCTCACAATCCCATCAAACATCCTCACCCTGACTGTCCCTATCCCAGCCACCTTGCAAGGATGATTGTTGCCTAGAGTCACTGATCCCTCATCAGTCTTGGTGTATATCACAAACCAAGACCTGTGTGGTGTGTAGTGATGTGAGCACGCAGAGTCTAATGTCCACTCCTCTGTGTAATGCCTGTGACCATCTGATACCACAAGTAGATCATCCTCCACCTGCTGCCCAGCAACTGCACTCACTGATTTTGAGCCACTTCTTTCTCCCTTCTTGCTCTTCCATAGTGGACATTCTCGCTTGAAGTGTCCGAACTCGTTGCACTTGAAGCATTTCATCTCTTTCTTTCCCTTCCTGGACTTGGACCACCCCCTGGACTTGCTTCTGCCTCTGCCTCTACCTGTCCTCTCCCCTACTGTCAAACCCTCCTGGGGAGCCCGATCTCTGGTCAACTTTTTCTTTTGCTCATTAGACCTCAGCACCGAGACCATGTCCTCATATTCCAGAGTCTCCTTGCCGTAGAGCAGTGTAGTCACCAAAGAGTCATATGATCTTGGCAGCGAACACAAAAGCAAGAGGGACTTGTCCTCCTCATCCAGCTTCACCCCGATATTCATCAACTCCGTGCACAACTGGTCGAACCTCTGAATGTGGCCAATCACATGAGATCCCTCCTGTATCTGAAGACTGTACAATCTCTTCTTCAGCATTAGCTTGTTGCACATATTCGTCCCCATATATATGGTGTGCAACTTCGACCAAAGGCCCTTCGGGGTCTTTTCTTCCAGCACTAAATACAACGCCGCATCCATCAAACATCCTCTGATTATCGATCATGCTTTCTTCTCTAACGATGCCAATTGTCTATCTGTCATTCCCTCAGGCTTCTCATCCAAAGCCTGATCCAGATCTGCTTGCACCAGAAGATCCTCCATCCGGATTTTCCACATGAAAAAATTTTTCTTGCCATCAAACTTCTTGAAATCGACCTTCATATTGCTGCCCATAACTGGATCCAAGCCAAACAAGCAATATAAAATCAAGAAGTGTAGAATATACCTTGATGGTACCTTGCTGAAAATTTTCAGCACTTGGGATCTTTAACTTCTCGCACTTGGAACCGCTTCCTCACCATCGTGGCTCTGATATCAATTGTTGGAGCATGATCCTGGCTCCTCCCACAAACCTTGGGTGCAGCAAAACCAGCAACGAACAAATCTGGAGACTTCTGGACTCAATCGAAGGCCCTTGACGAAATCAGCCTGGTTGCTATCTTCTTCGTCAGCCTTTCATTCCAGATGAAGAACACCTCTAAGATCACCTCTAAAAAATTCAAGATCTGGTACCCAACTAGATCAGGCTTGGACTGAGGTCTTTCAATTTATAGATCTCAAATCGGGATGTTTTAGATAGGGAAGAAGGTAGATAGAACCAGATCTTATAGATCTGTCCTACTGCAGCCTTTCTTGTAGATCTGTTGATGGAGATCTCACCCGCACCTCAAACGACCTCAGATCAACTCCAGATCTGAGAGGAACTTGTACCAACCTCATAGAAAAAGATTCCAAGTTCTGGACCTGATGTTTGGGTGGCTGTAAGAGAGGGAGAGGCAATATGGTTGGTGGCACAAAGGGGGAGGGGCTCAAAACCCTAGCGCCTCCCCTGCTTTTCCTGCCTTCTATGGACCTGGCGGCAAGAAACCCTAGGGTTTCTTGCTCCTGGGGCATGGAGAATAGCTGAAGAGAGAGGGAGAAGAGAAAGAGAGACTTGGGAGAAAGGGTTTTCATATTCTTTGGCTTAATCAAACCTATACAGTGCATGTATATATAAACACAGGATCAAGTGACCCAAACCCAAAACTCCCTTGACCAACTTTATGGGAGATTAGGTTAACCCAAGCCCATGTACACCCATGACTTGACCTAATCTCACCTATCCTGGGCCCAGACCTGGCCCATAAAGAGTTGGTCCCTTGAGGCCCACATAACCTAGACCTCAAGAACCCGAAAGGCCCACAACCTTTCAACCTAGGGCCCAACTAGCCCTAGAGCCTCCATGAAGCCCTCATGAATGATGGACCTTGGCCTTAGCCTTGGTCCCCTGGGCCTTGGGCACACCACCTGGATCACAACAAGTGGCACCTACCTTTATTTTTGGCAAGACCAAGGGGTGCCAATCCCATGAATATTGCATGAGGGGCCCACCCCCTTATGTGGCATTCATGGAGGAGAGAGAGAGAGGGGCCTCGCCACCTCTTATGAACCAAGAAACCCTAAGGGGCGCCAAGTGTTGGCACCCCATCTACATGCTTTTCATAACATGAGGGGCCCAAACAGATTGGGGCACCCCATGTACTTACCAAAGGAGGCTGATTACATGCCAATTAAGTCTAGTTTTATTAAAAAAAATTAGATTAAAAAGGTAGAGTTTCTTATGAGATAAGAATATACCTTTTTAAATTGTTGGATTCTTCTTTTGAGTCTATTTAAGAAAAGGTTTCTTAGGGTTTTCAGTTAATAGAATTTTGTGAAATCAAAATACTCTTCCTCTCCCTTATGCACACCTCCCCTCCTCCCTCTTTTCTCTTCCATGCCCAAGGCTTGGGCGTCCCATTATTCTACACACCAGGGTGGAGGTGATCTTCTTCAAGAGCGAAGAACGAGGAGAAGAAGACTGATAGATCAAGGAGTTGATTTTGTAGTCTAAATCAAGGAGTTGATCGAGGTTCTTAAGACTGAGATTTTACTAGAAGAAGAAGAATCTATTATGAGAAGATCAATTTGAGGTTGATCCCGATAGATATCCATAAAGGTCGAACACGTGTGCGGCTCGATAACCTACGAACCTGTGATCATCAATTGCGATGAATTTCTACCTATGCTTAGGTACTGAGATTTGATCTCATACTTATTTTTAATTTCAGATTATATGTGTATCTTTTCTTCGAGGCTTGGATAGAATTAGATATGATCTTATGCATGTGGGGTTAAAAGGTTTAATCCGATCGATTTTCCATCACAATCAAAAAGTTTTGAAATCTACACATGCTGCCTACCTGATTTTCTAACTGTGATATCAGAGCCACTAATTTTTAAAGACATATATGATCTGATTTTAGTTTAGATCTGAAAGTTTTAGTGATTTAAAATCGATCTAGTGTTGATATAAGGTTGTCCTGGTATAGGATTTACCTCTTATATTGTAAAGATTGTCTTAGCACAAGATTGATCGATTTTAAAAATTATTTTTAAAGTAATTAAATCAATCTTTTAGATTTAAAAATTAGTATATGTGATATATTTAATTTTAAGTTTAGATCTAAAATTAGAATGATCAAAAGTTTACATCGAACTGATATAAGGTTATCCTGATATAGGATTTATCCCCTATATTGTAAATGTTGTCCAGTTTGATGTGAATCAATTTTTAAAAAAATATTTTAAAATATTTTAATTATTATTTTAAATTTTATTTTATATATATTTGATATATATAATTTTAATTTTTGATCTAAAATTTAATGTATATGTAATGCATATTTAATTTAGATCTGAAACTACATATATATGATATATAACATTAGATTTAGATCTGAAACAGTTTCAAGATCATAAGCCACTAATTTCTTATAATGAAATATTATTTAAAAATTATTTTTAGATCAAAAATTATGTTATTGCATGTGGGTATGGGTAGAATAAATTAGATCTAGTGATCAAACTACAATTAGGATCAAATTGATTAGATCAGACTATAATCTATTTTCGATTTTAAGTAGTTAATTGAACCTAATCAATGGCTGATTAAGATTAGATCAAAGGAGCTCAAAGTCGAGTTTAGTTGTAGTTGGTTACATTGATTCATATTTTGATGTAAGTTGATTGATTCAAGATCGAATTTGGCTCAGTGGTTCAGGTCCATTTCAATAAGTTAACCTAATCGATTCTAATCAACCAATTTGGTATCTAAGATAAGTATTTAGATGGTGGTTACTTAATTGATTTCATTGTCTGATGTAGTCAATTTTGATTGGTGTCTAAAGAAAGTAATGGGGGGACCCCCATACATCTTAACTTATCTGGCCATCTTGGAAGATTTAGTTTCATGCTAGATTACTTGTTGACTCGAGTTCATCCATGCCGACTAGATTGGTTAGACATATTAATGTGCTAACCTGAATATAATCAGATGGATGTCAGATCTGCTGATTTAGAAAAGATCTAAATCTAAATCTCTTCACTAAATATTAAGTCTAGAGGTCTTCCATCATTGTAAAGATGCGAGTGCCTTCCTGACGTTGATCATTCTTGACTGGTTACAGTGATTCGTTTGATCAAGAAGGTACAATCACTCTATTGATATTTAATGTCTCGAGATAGAGATTGAGTTGGGCCTAATAACTGTTAGGTGAGGATCCCAATGATGATTTTTCATCCATTGATAAATAATGGGTCTGACTTAACTAAAACATATGCTAATAACTATTAGGTGAGGTCACAGGACTTGGAGACCAAGTCCACTATATCTTTCTTAGTGAAGCAATGGATAAAGTGTTGTCTACTCATTGGTATGTACTCACTAATAACTATTAGGTGAGGTGTGTATAGATTAATAGGACTGTAGTATCCACTTAAAATTGATTGCGTAGAGGTTTCTGTTTTTCCAACTGAGGAGTATGGGAGATTCGAAGAAATAGTGGGAGCCTTTGTTTATTTTTAAAGTTTTTTGAACAAATAATTTTATAAGTACAAATATCTAACAAAAAACTGTTCTCTCTATAGATAACCATATCGAATTTTAATCTTTTAGCCCGTATCCTCGATACCAATAGATTGACCAGTAGCAACTATAAAGACTGACTCCTAAATCTGAGAATTATTCTTAGCTCTGAAAAACTCACCCATGTCCTAAACTAGGATGCACCTGTGTTACTTGCTCATCCAACCCTTGATCAATGAGCCGCACTTGAGAAGTGGATGGATGAAGATAACAAGGTAAAGTGTTACATATTAGCATCCATGTCCAATGATCTTCAGTGACAGCATGAAAACTTGAGGACTGCCAGAGAGATGCTGACTCACTTGCAAGAGTTGTATAGTGAGCAAAGTCGTACAGCTTGCTTTGAGATCTTCCGAAGATTTTTCAGAGCAAAGATGCATGATGGGCTATCCATCAATGATCATTATTTGACAATGATCAAGGACATCGAGGAGCTTCAAAAGTTTGGGATGAACATGACCAAAGAATTGCAGGTGGATCTGATTCTCTAGTCTCTTTCTGAATCATATGGGTAGTTCATTATTAACTAGCATATGAATAAAATCGATAGCACTTTGCTTGAGTTATTGAATAAGCTGGTAACAGCAAAGGGTACTTTGAAGAGTTCAAGGGGCATAGTTCTAGCTGTGGAGTGGACTTCCTCCAAAAGAAAGTCTTCTTTTAAGAAGAAAAAAAAGTTTGTGAAGAAGCAAAAGAACAAGGCTAAGTCCAAGAAGCAGATTCCAAAGAAGGCCGATGATAAGAAAAAATATTTCCATTGTAACATCGAAGGCCACTGGAGGAGGAACTGTCCGACCTACCTGGTGATTGTCAAAAATAGAAAGAAGGATGGGTGTTTTGAAGGTATATCTGATGTGCTCGTTATTGAAACTAATCTAATGGTTTTCTCTTCTTCTAGTTGGATTCTAGATTCTAGATCAAGTGCTTATTTGTGCACTTCTATGTAGGGTCTTAAAGAAGTTAGGAGACTGAGGGAAGACGAAATCACTCTCCGGGTCGGCAATGGAGCAAGGGTTGCTATTGTGGCCGTCGTGACCTATCCTCTATGACTACCGTTAGGACTTAGTTTAATTTTAAAAGACTATTATTATGTACCTATAGCTAGTAGAAATTTGATTTCTATCTCTATGTTGGCACAGGATAATTATAATTTTCATTTCAATAAAGACATGTATTCAATTTATTTCAAAAATAAAATTATTACATGTGCTTTCTTGATTGACAGTCTTTATCATTTGCCTATGGATGTGAGTGTAAATATTAACGAGCAAATTATGAATGCCATAGGATCTAAGAAATCTAGAGATAGGATTAGCGAAAAGTATCTATACCATCTTAGGTGAGGCCATATTGGAGAAGACAGACAACAAACTGGAGAAAGATGATCTTCTTGGACCATTGACTTTCAAGTCTTATCTGGTTTGTGAATCATGTCTTTAAGAAAAAATGGCCAAGCTACCCTTTGTGGGACAGGAGAAAGGGACCACTGAGATATTAGCCCTGATACACACTGACGTGTGTAGTCCATTCGATGTACAAGCCAGGGGTGGCTATATCTACTTCATAACCTTTATCGATGATTATTCATGGTATAGGTTTGTGTATTTGATGCACCGAAAGTTTGAAATCTTTAAAAAGTTCATAGAGTTCAGACATGAAATAGAAAAATAGATCAGAAAATCTATAAAGATTCTTCGATCGGATCGAAGAGAAAAATACCTTAGTAAAAAATTTCAGACCTATCTCAAGGATAATGGTGTAGTCTCATAGTGGGCACCTCCAGAGATACCTCAGCTCAACAGGATATCTAAAAGAAAGAATTGGATCCTATTAGATATGATCTGATCTATGATGAGCTTCACGGGCCTTCCTATTTTTCTCTGAGGATATGCATTACTTTCTGTGATTCATCTTTTGAATCAAATTCCCTCAAAATCTGTTCCTATCACACCATATGAGTTATGGTATGGTAAGAAGCTAATTTTTGGATACCTCAAGATTTAGGGATGTCCGATCCATATCAAGTGACAGTAGGCGGATAAGTTAGAGGCTAAGTCCTTTGGAGCTCGTTTTATAGGGTATCCTAAGAAAATAATGGGATACTACTTCTATCTTCCTGAGGATCACAATGTGATTGTGAACCATCATACCGTTTTCTTAGAAAAAGAGTTTATCTAAGATGGAGGCACTGGGAGGAAGATTGAGCTCGAAGAGAAAATCTTTGAAGAGCATCGAGTCCAAGAATCTGAACCCAATAATAAGCCAGTAGATGTGATTCCTCCTCTACCTCGTAGATCAAGTAGGTGTTGGGAATAGTGTTCCAAAGCCAATCGTCAGTCTGTTGATGGTTGTGCTCTTTCTTGTATTAGTATATGAATTATAAATTAATAAAAGTTATTTTGGCATTTTTTATCACAAATTATTTCATCTTCTAATGAACTCCTGTGTTGTGGTGAAGTCCTTAGGACTATTTAGACTCAACAAAGGAGGATTTATCGTTTAGTCCTTAAACCTGTTCGCGATCAAATGATACATTGTTACTAAGGACAACAATGTTTATCAAGCATAGGTCGTTGTGTGCCATATGGGTTGGTTATCCTCTTAACCAAGGAGTGTGGAGACACTGGTATGGCATACAGGTGAGATGTAAGGGTACATCTGCACTGAACGTGACCGACTCCAGAGCTTTTTCTGCTGTCAAGATTTGCTCCGATGGGATATGGGTATAACTGTCCCTCTGACCTGGGACTGTCACAGTGACTTGCAAGCAACTCACTACACTTAGGCACTGGACTACCTAAATTTCTAATTCAGTGATGAAAGGCTGTTGGGTGTAGTCAAGTACTTGACTTGTCGGTGTGTGTGTCAAGATGGGATTGACCACTCCAGTTCAGGAGCTGTGTACAGTCATATTTTAATTTAGCAAAACTTTGGCCAGGATAGTCCTAGTGAGGAGTCACAGGACTAATTGAGTTGAGCACGATTCGGAAGATCTGATCAGGGTTGACAGTTTAACCTTGAGTCGTCCTACACATAGGGGTCAAAAGAGATAAATTATACAGTAACCATATTTGTGTAGGTTCTGAGTGTTGTGATTGTGACTATTCGATCTATCCAAATGTTGGGTACCATTGCTAGATGATCACTTCGATTAGTACAAAAATTAGTTCCTATGCTACCGGCTTAGGTTCGAACCTACGGGGTCACACACATTAGAGGTTCCTATCTGATCTGATGGCTGGTGAAGAGTCCTACTGGACTGGGACTCTTCGACCAAGAGTCCTAATGCTTGGAGACTCTGAGTCCTACATGTTTGAGACTCTGTGATCGAGAATCAGGATTCTCTGATCATGAGTTCCACACATTTTAGATACCGGGGTCAAGAGTCCCACTGGTTTGGGACTCTTCGATCAAGGTTTCATATCGATGGACTTTGATACCCGATTGCCCATCAAATTTAGACTCAGTATTTATGAGAGGTTTAATTAGTAATTTGATCACTAATTAACTCAATTTGATTGAGTAATTATTTTTGGATCAAGTCTAATTGAATTGGATTCAGTTGGGTTTGAACCGATTAGGTTAAGAGTTGACCTAATCGTCGAGGTGGTTTGGTCTCTGATCTGATCAGGGGTTGGACTTAATCAATTCCTGATTTGATTAGAATTTTATTGAACCTAATTAAGCTTAATTGTATTGGGTTTAATTTAGTCTAACTATGCCTAACCTATTTTGATAAGGTTGGTTCAATTAGATTTGAAACCACCTTAACTCATCTCCTTGCGCCACCTCACCTCACCTACGCCCATTTGAATTCACGAGAAATGAGTTCTCATGAATTTTTTCCCACGCAGAAGCCTTCCCACACCCCTTCTTTGTGCACCATCTGAGTGGATAAAGATAGGCTAGTTGGCCATTCAAATTCAAAGGAAGTTTGAATTTGAATGGGCAACAAATCCCATGCGCCACCCCTTTCTTTTGTGCGCCACTTATTCTACACGAGAAAAGATTTCTCATGAAAACTCTCCATGCACAAAGAAACCCACACCCCTCCCTTCTCACACCTTAAGTGGATAAGGATAGGTTGGTTGGCATTTGAATTCAAATTCGATTTGAATTCAAGTGAGCAACCACCTATCTTTATCCTCTCATGCGGTGAAAATGCTGAAAAAATGCATCTTGCACTGTTTTAAAAAGGAAGAGAAGTTGGGGCATGAAAAAGATCTGATTAAAGAAAGAAAGAGTGGCATGAGAAGGCCTTGTGCATGAGATCAAAGTTCAAAAACTTTCGAGAGAAAGGAAAAGAAAGAAAGTGGGCGCAGGGTTTTCTGAGAGTATCCTAGGATTTCTACCTAGGGTTTGGGAAGTGAGAAGGTGAGCTACAAGTGTTGTGAGCCCACCAAACTTCAGAGAGAGTTTCACCAACCTCTCTGCTCTCTCTGCTAACAATCTGGAGCATCCGAAGAGTCGACAGATAGTGATCGAAGGAGTTCGATCAGTATCGACCGTCGAAAGAGTTTTGCAACGAACTAGCATTCGTGAGGAGCCGATCAGATCGGGAGCTTCGTGTGGATGATTTGCAGAGATCAGACACACTATGTGGCTGTATTGCAATGATCAGACCTTCTCGATGATGATCAAACTACAGCGATCGACTACCTGCACGAAGGTAATGTGTTCTGAACACATAATAGTAAAATATTTACTGTTGAAGTTTAAATTTCAAATTTAAATGTATGCTATATATATCATATTTACATCCATATGTAAGATTAATACATGTTAATTAATTAGATTAATTAATAATTTTTACTATAAAATTATAATTTTGAAAAAGTTTTAAAATTATCATTTTATCCCTGCACCCAAATTAACTTCAAATGGTATCAGCGCAGGTTCTAAAATATGATATACATTTGCATGCATAGATTAAGTAGTAATCTAAAAGTTAAATTTAAAATTTCAATTTTAATTTTGAAATTTAAAATTTGAAATTTAAATTTTGAAATTTAAAATTCAAAAATTTGAAATTCAAAATTTGAAATTTGAAATTTGGTTGAAATTTTAAATTTAAAATTTAAAATTCAAATTTTGAAATTCAAAAATTTGAAATTTGAAATTTGAAATTTGTTTGAAATTTAAAATTTGAAATTTAAAATTTGAAATTTAAATTTTGAAATTGGTATATTTAGATATACTTGATCCAAGTAGCAAGTAGTCTAATTGGGTTGGTTGCCATGGTCATCCGGTCATAGAAGAAAAAAGAAGGGTTTAAAGGCCCTTTCCTCCCATTCGATGGGGTTCTCCTATGGCGGTAGGGGTGCCGATGCGATTATATCCCATGCAGATGAAGCAGTGAAAGGACTTAATTGTAAAGGTTCAATTGTAAAATTTATCATGAATATGTTAGATTAGATCTAAAAAAATATTCATGATTTATTTTGATTGAATTATTTTTTGTTATGTAATTAGCAATAGGATTGCTGTTTATGAAATATGTTGATCCGTTTGTGAAATGAGTCAATACATTTGGTGAACAGAAAATAAAACCTTTCAAATTTGAAAATTATTTTTGAAATGCCAAACCCTGACCCATTAGCACAAAGACTTAATTAAAAGAATTAAGTGTTGTTTAGTTGGTCTAGAATTATGAATTAAGACCTAAGACAATTACATAAACTTGTGGGTCAATAGGTTAGATGGATTAGGTCCATAATTGGGTAAGACCTAAGGTTAGCTTAAAGAAATGGATTAAATTAGAGTAATTGGTCAAATCTAATCAAAAGTTGAATTAGATTAGATCAAGGACACTCTAGATTCAACTCTAATAGTTGTAGTTGAATGGGTCCATATCTTTAACTAGACCAAGATGGACTTAATTCATAGCTACATGGTGAAACCCTATTTACTAAGTTGATCAAATTAAAACTAATGAATCAGTTGGTGTCTAAGGTAAGTTCGATAGTTTGACCAGTGGTTTTTAAGTGGGAGCTACTCGTATTGATTCGATCTCTGACGAGTTAATGGCATATCCTCACCATTGATCTCACTTACCTGGCCAACCTGATGAGTTAGGTTTTGATTAGATCACTTGGTGATTAGGGCTCACCCATATCATTAGGTAAATCAGTGTGACTGATTTAGGTGCTCCTAATGCCGGTTTTAATTAAATCTTTTTTAATCTGACTTGGAGAAGTCAGTGGGAGGATTGAAATTGGCTGGTTAATTTCTTCTCTTCTATCCTTTAACAAAATCCTCAAAAATTATTAGGTCCCTAAAAATGATTAAGTTATAGTGATAACTAAGTCATAGCCTCCCATTAAGTGAGTGATAATGAGTCCATTAGTTTAATAATCACTGGAGGCCCAAAGGCCTGGTGCTTATTGACTAATGGAATTATCATTCATAATATGATCATTTGGTTGAGTCTTTCTGATGGTGGTCAGGTTGGCCGGCCAAAGTCGGGCCTAATCATTTATTGGTCAGATTCACCAAATCAAGTCATGTTAATGGTTGGACCTAACTAAATCTTTTCAGTGGAGGCCAAAGCCTACTGATTAGGTTCTGGGGTTAAATCAATTACTAAAAGTTGTTTAGAGAAATAACTGGTTATGAACCTACCCATAGATGCACATGGGTTGACCAACCAAAGTTGGGCTCGTGTGTAGTCTGTGTGGATTCTAGTACCCACTAAGGAATTAAAATAATTTCTCGAATTGGAGGTTGAGGCTACCAGTTCGTAAAAATACTGGAAGAAACTTTAGACTAAAATCCAAGTCTTTAGTATTAATAATTTATATACTAATAAAGGTCTGATTTTCTTTTATGCAGCTATGGCCACTATCCTATCGCTCTGGTCATTATTAGATAATGACAAGCTCATGGGACCTAATTTCGATAGCTGGTATCAAAAATTAAAAATCATCCTTGAGCATGAATGGATCCTTTATGTAGTAACGGATCTGGCACCTGAGGAGCCAGTCCCGAATGCTAGAGGGATGGTCTAAGACACTTACCAGAAGTGGCTCAACGACCGCACCATCGTTCGGTGCATAATGCTAGCGGCAATGAATGATGAGTTCAGCCGTAGATTCGAGAATGCCCAGCCACAGGAGATGCTTCAAATGTTGAATGACTCCTTTGGCATGCATGACGACATTGAAAGGCACAAAACTAGTTATGCTATTTTTAATGCTCGGATGAGGGATGGGGCCTCAATCACTGATCATGTACTGTACATGATCGAAATGATTGAGCGCCTAAATAAACTGGGCTTTCCCTTGCACGAGCAGCTCGGTAAGGATGCGATCCTTAATTCTTTGCCCAAGTCCTTCCTCCCCTTCCTTACTCATTTTCGGATGACAAAGCCTGCAGTAAACTACCACGACTTGTTGGGGTTGCTGCAGAACTTTGAGAAGGACCACCAGCTCCATAAGGAGTCGGTGAATGTTGTGGGAGGGTCTTCTTCTGGTCGTCGACCCTTTAAGAAAGGGAAGAAGAACAAGAAGAAGAACAAGAACAAGAAGGTGCAACCATATGCTGGGATGTCTGCACAGGGTCAGACCAAGAAGCGCAAGCCCGACCAGAGCCAAGCGGAGTGCTTCTTTTGCAAGAAGCAGGGGCACTGGAAGAGGAACTGTCCTCTATACATTGCCTCCCTAGACCCTAACAGGCCGAAGAAGAAGCAAGGTAATTATATGATAATACCTTGCAACTTTTCTATTTGTGATACTACTGCCTGGGTATTGGATACCAAAAGCCCTTATCATATCTGTAATTTGATGCAGGGTCTATAGGTTAGTAGGAGATTTGATGAAGGCGAGAGGTTCCTGAACGTTGGAGATGGAAGCAAAGTTCCAGTTCTAGCTTTAAAAATCATGAACCTTGTAATCAATTCTCGTAATGTAATTCTGAGTGAATGTCACTATTGTCCAAGTTTTTTGTTAAATATTATTTTTGTAGGCCTTTTGGCCATGTACAGTTATGAATTTTTAATAGAAGGAAACGTTTGCAATATCATTTTGAATGGTGTTATAATATTTGTTGGATAACTAAATAATAGAATTTACTAACTATCACAGTCTGTTAATGTGGTTCAAACCTCCGGTAAATGTCTTAAAATAGAAAATATGTCAGAAGTCTACCTTTGGCACTGTAGGCTAGGTCATATCAATAAGAACAGGATAAACAGGTTGGCTCAAGAAAAAATTCTTGAAGTTGGTGATTGTGAATCACTTCCAACCTGTGAGTCCTGTCTTCTTGGAAAGATGATCAAATCACCTTTTACTGGAAAAGGTGAGCAAGCCAGTGAACTCTTGGGTCTGATACATTTTGATGTATGTGGACCTATGAGCTCAAGTGCAAGAGATGGATATTTCTACTTCATAACCTTCACAGACGACCTATCGAGATATGGGTATGTCTATTTAATGAAGCATAAGTCGGAGTCATTTGTGTTATGATCCAGGTGGTGTGCCCAAGGCCCAGGGGACCAAGGCTAAGGCCAAGGTCCATCATTCATGAGGGCTTCATGGAGACTCTAGGGCTAGTTGGGCCCTAGGTTTAAAGGCTGTGGGCCTTTCGGGTACTTGAGGTCTAGGTTATGTGGGCCTCAAAAGACCAACTCTTTATGGGCCAGGTCTGGGTGATGACATGAAACATGATACATACATCTCTGCCAGACAGTAAGTCATGCCTACCACTCCTAGGAAAGAATAGCTTTGTTACAATCTGATGCAGGACCCTCATCTCAATGGACAGAATCTTTGCTTCCAATTTGTTTAAATTTCCTGAATAAGTTTCTCCTAAAATAATTCTGATCCCCTCTTCTTTAATTGGGAGTTCCATATATGAATATCCTTCACAAGGCAACTGAAGTATTTCTCCCAATATCCTAGAGTCCAGGCAGATATCAATTTCCTTTACAGTTGAAGTCACTGACCCACTTCCATAAAGTAGATTTTGGTAGAATTCTCTAACAAGGTCAACATAGGTGACTTCCTTAAGAGAGCAATAGAGTTCCCATCCTTGGTTTTTAATTTTGGTAGCAAAAGAAAATCCTTCTTCCTCAAAGAACCGAAAATCTATATTTTTCCCAGTTTCTACTTTTCTATCGGAAAGAGGATTCTTACTGGGGCTTAGGAGGGATTGAGAGGGACCTTGAGTAGGTACTGAAACTGGAGTGGGAGCAGTTGAAGATTGAGCGGCTTGCCTTTTCTTTCTGACAATTTCTTCAGGCTCACGGATTGATTTTCTTCTTTGGGGAAGTTTCATCTTTGGAGCCATATCCACTATAGTAGCAGACAAGGAGACTTGAATTGAGTGGAGGAGGGATCACAAGAGAGTGAAGAAGGATTTTGGTGGAGAAAAGAAGTGAATTTTGGAAGATCGATAAAGTGCTAGGGCACGTTCCAACCGCGCCAAGCAATGCGAGAAAGCACAGAAAATCCTTTTCAAGGAGGCGATTTTTGGTGGAGAGGAGGAGGGAGAATTGCCTCGAAATTAATCCTTGAATTTGGAGCAAGAAGAGTTGGAGAAGATGGCTTTTGGAAGAAGAACGATGGGAAGATGAGTCGTCTCACGAACAGGGTTTCAGTATAAAAACAATGAACCCGTTGAAAGTTGGTGGGATTTACAAGTTTGCCATTGAGTCGACTCATGGGGGTCGACTCATGAAGTTTAGAAAATCAGAAAAAAAGTGAATAAATTCCAGAAAAATTTGAAATTTTGAGTGAAGGAATTTTGCTCAATGATAAGTTTTTAGAATGATAAATTTGAGCTTTTGGGACCAGGATAGATGTTAAAAATTGAGCTCTAAGAGTTTTTGACATCTATTCTTTGAAAATAGAGAAATTTTAGACATATGGATCTAGAATTCCTAGATTTCTCCTTATTTCACAGAATCTATCCTCACTAAGGGCCTTTGTAAAGATATCAGCTAATTGATTTTCAGTGCAAACATATTCAAGAATTATATTTTTGTTTTGAACATGTTCTCTTATGAAATGATGTCTTATTTCAATATGTTTGGATCTTGAGTGTTGAATTGGATTTTTAGATAGATTTATGGCACTTGTGTTATCACATCTTATTGGTGTTTCATTAAGTTTGATTCTAAAGTCTTCGAGTTGTTGCTTAATCTACAAGATTTGAGCACAACAACTTCCGGCTGCAATGTATTCGGCCTCAGCCGTAGACAGTGCCACCGAATTTTGTTTCTTGCTAAACCATGAGATTAGGTTAACTCCAAGAAATTGGCAAGTTCCACTTGTGCTTTTTCTATCTAATTTACATCCAGCAAAATCAGCATCTGAATATCCTGATAAATCAATTTGTGAGTCCTTAGAGTACCATAACCCTAGTGTTTGAGTACCATTTAAGTATCTAAGGATTCTTTTAACAGCATTCAAATGAGATTCTTTAGGATTAGATTGATATCTAGCACATAAGCAAACACTAAACATGATATCAGGCCTACTTGCAGTTAAATATAATAATGAGCCAATCATACCTCTATAGTATTTTAAGTCTACACATTTACCTTCATCATCCTTGTCAAGCTTACATGAGGGACTCATTGGTGTGCCAATTGGTTTGCAGTTCTCCATTCCAAATCTTTTGAGTAGTTCCTTGGTATACTTGCTTTGGGTGATGGAGATTCCTTCTTTTGATTATTTGATTTGGAGTCCGAGGAAGAAAGTGAGTTCTCCCATCATGCTCATCTCGAACTCCCTCTGCATAAGCTTAGCAAAGTCTTGACAAAGGGATTCATTAGTAGACCCAAAAATTATGTCATCAACATAAATTTGTATAACTAGCATATCATTTTGATTTCTTTTAATAAATAGGGTTGTATCTACATTACCTCTTAAAAAACCATTATTTAGTAAAAATTTGCTTAGCCTTTCATACCATGCTCTAGGTGCTTGTTTTAATCCATATAAAGCTTTATTTAATCTAAAGACATGATTTGGAAATGCATGATTTTCAAATCCAGGGGGTTGTTCTACATATACTTCTTCAGCGATATATCCATTTAAAAATGCACTTTTAACATCCATTTGAAATAATTTGAATTTCATAAAGCAAGCATATGCAAGTAGAAGTCTAATAGCTTCTAATCTAGCAACAGGTGCAAAGGTTTCATCAAAATCAATTCCTTCTTCTTGATTATATCCCTTAGCAACCAGTCTTGCTTTATTTCTAATTACATTTCCATGCTCATCTAATTTGTTTCTAAAATCCCATTTTGTGCCAATTATTGAATAATCTTTAGGTCTTGATACTAAGGTCCAAACATTATTTCTTTCAAATTGATTAAGTTCCTCTTGCATAGCATTAATCCAATTATGATCATTTTCAGCTTCTTCAAAAGTTTTAGGTTCAAGATGAGATACAAAAGCACAATGATTAACTGCATCTCTTAGTGAGGAACGAGTTTTTACCCCATGCATAGGGTTACCAATAATTAACTCCTTAGGGTGGTTGTGAACATACCTCCATTCCTTGGGTAGGTCATTTGTACCTTGAGGTTGTTTTTGAATTTCTTCACCTCTTTCATTTTGTTCGTCTTCTTGATCCTTGTCTTTTGGAGTTGCTGAATCTTTCAGAGTGATCTTCTTCATACCTTCTATTAGTGGATCTGCATCATCAACACCCTCATTCTTCCTTGAAGGAAGATCGTTAGATTCATCAAAAACAATATGTATGGACTCCTCAACTATTAAAGTTCTTTTGTTGAAAACTCTAAATGCTTTACTAGTGGAGGAGTAACCTAGAAAGATTGCTTCATCTGATTTTGCATCAAATTTACCAAGTTTTTCTTTGCCATTATTTAATACAAAACATCGGCAACCAAAAATATGAAAATATGCAATATTTGGTTTTCTTCCTTTCCAAAGTTCATAGGGGGTTTTCTTTAAAAATTGTCTAATTAAAGCATGATTTAAAATGTAACATGCTGTGTTAATTGCTTCCGCCCAAAAATATCTTGGAAGGTTGCTTTCACAAAGCATGGTACGGGCCATTTCTTCTAAGGTTCTGTTTTTCCTTTCAACTACCCCATTTTGTTGGGGTGTCCTAGGAGCAGAGAAGTTATGGCCAATTCCATTTTCATCACAAAAATTTTCAAAATTTTGATTTTCAAATTCAGTTCCATGGTCACTTCTAATATTTTGAATTGAAAGCCCTTTTTCATTAGAGACTTTTCGATAAAATTTAGTGAAAATATGAAAAGTTTCATTTTTGTGAGCCAAAAAGAAAACTCAAGTAAAACGAGAGTAATCGTCTATAATTACAAAGCCATATCGTTTTCCTCCTAGACTGGTGGTTCTTGTTGGTCCAAATAAGTCCATATGTAAGAGCTCTAATGGTCTAGAAGTTGAAACAGTGTTTTTGGATTTAAATGATACTCTAGTTTGTTTACCTAATTGGCATGCATCACAAATTCTATCCTTTTCAAAATTTAGTTTTGGCAAACCGAGAACTAAATCTTTCTTAATTAATTTTGAAAGAGAATGCATGCTGATATGTGCAAGTCTACGATGCCACAGCCAACTAGTCTCATTGATTTTAGCATTCAAGGATACTAGGCATTGCATGTCTAATTTGGCTAAGTCATTCAAATCTATCATATAAACATTGCCATGCCTATGTCCTATAAATTTAATGCCATCGTTAATAGGACTAGTCACAATGCAAACAGATGATTCAAAAACTACTTTATACCCTTTATCACAGAATTGACTAATGCTAAGTAAGTTATGCTTTAAACCTTTAACTAGTAAAACATTCTCAATGTATTTGGAGGGAGTGATACCAATGTTACCTATCCCGATGATCTTTCCTTTGCCATTATCTCCAAAGGTGATCATCCCTCCATCCTTAGCATCAAGCGTGATGAATTATGATTCATCACCAGTCATGTGCCTCGAGCATCCGCTGTCAAGATACCATTTCCTGTTTCCTTCTTAGGATGCTAGACACACCTGCAAGCAAAGGTCAAGTTTCTGTCTTAGGTACCCAAGCTTTCTTGGGTCCTTTCAGGTTAGTCAGAATGGTTCCTTTTGGAACCCATATTTTCTTTGTGTTTGCATATTTGTTAATAAGACATGTGTATGATTTATGTCCTATCCTACCACAGTTGAAACAAGTAATATTTGTAGACTTATTACTTGAATAATTTACATAGATATCCTTCAGAAATTTTTGCTTCTTCAGAGGTTTATAGCCAAGTCCAGCCTTATCATATATAGCTTTCTGATTATCAAGAATCATATTTAGTTTGTTTGAACTTAAGGTGAACTTATCTACTATAGATTTCAGCTTGTTAATCTCATCCTTTAAGTTTTGATTTTCTTGAATCAAGGTGAATTTTTCAATTGACAGGTTTTCAATTTGTTTCACTAAGGACTGATTTTCCAATTTCAGTTCTTTGTTTTTCTTTCCTAGTTTCTTTAATTCATCAATTGAATCATGGAATACTTCATGCAATTCTTCAAATGTGAATTCACTAGTGGATTCAGAAGTTACCTCATTTTCATGTGCCATCAGGCACAGGTTGGCTTGTTCTGTTGAGGTTTCCTCATCGGAGCTTGAGTCATCACTCACACTCCAAGTCGTCATCATTGCCTTCTTTTTGAACTTTGTGGGACCTTTCTTCAGTTGTGGACATTCGGATCTGAAATGTCCCGGCTTCTTGCACTCGTAGCATATAAGGGGTTGATCTTTCTCTTTCTCTTTGCTTTGTTCCCCTTTTGTGAATGACTTCTTTCTCATCCCCTGTTTCCTTTTTCTTAGGAACTTCTTGAATCTCCGGGTGATGAGTGCCATTTCTTCATCCTGTTCTTCATCTTCAGTGTCATCCATTTCATAATCAGGTGAAGTTGTGGATTTGAGGGCAATGGTTCTTTTATTTTTGACTTCATCCTCTTGATATTGCTTCATGCTAAGTTCATGAGTCATCAAGGATCCAAGAAGTTCTTCTAGAGGTAGAGTGTTCAAGTCCTTTGCTTCTTGGATGGCAGTCACCTTGGCTTCTCAAGTTCTTGGCAGTGACCTGAGAATCTTCCTTACAAGTTTACTGTTAGTATAAGATTTGCCAAGACTCTTCAAACCATTAATTATATCAGTAAAACGAGTAAACATAACAGTTATGGACTCATCATGCTCCATCTTAAACAATTCATATTTATGTACAAGCATGTTTATTTTAGACTCTTTTACTTGATTTGTTCCCTCATGGGTTACTTCTAACCTATCCCATATTTCTTTAGCAGATGCACAAGTAGAAATGCGATTGAATTCACTTGCATCTAGTGCACAATAAAGAACATTCATGGCTTTGGCATTTAATTGTGCCAATTTCTTGTCAACCTCATCCCATTCTTTCTCGAGTTTGGTTGACTCCTCACCATCTATAATCTTGGTGGGTGTGTGAGGACCGTTCACTATGATACTCCACATATCATAGTCGAGTGCTTGTATGAAAATCTTCATCCGAGCTTTCCAATAGGTGTAATTAGACCCATTGAAAAGTGGAGGTCGGTTTGTTGATTGCCCCTCGGCTAGAGAAGTACCAACATGGGTTGCCATAGATCTTTGGCTCTTTGATTGTTAGATCAAAGAAGGGCTAGAGCACCGGACTCTGATACCACTTGTTGCCCAGCTATGCAACCCAAGAGGGGGGGGTGAATTGGGTTTCTAAAAATTTTAGAAATGATTAATTACTTATGATGGACAAGATAAAGATTTTAATTCAATATTAATTACCTCAAGCAGGAATGCAAGAATATAATAAAGAAATAAAGTGAAGCGATAAAGCACACCACAAACACAAGGATTTATAGTGGTTCGGTGCCAACCCTGCACCTACATCCACTCCCCAAGCTCCTACTTGGGAATTTCAATCCACTAAACTTGTATTCAACCTGAATACAAAACGTCGGAAACTCCGACACTAGCTATCCCAAGCTAGATCACTTGTTTCTCGGGTATAAGTAAACCCAAAACACTCCGATTTCAGGTTCGGATCAACCTTTCCTTGTTTTGGAAATCCTCCAAAAACAAGAACAATTACTTACAAGAGTAAGATAATTTAGAGCATAAATTAATACAATAATAGCTCCTTTAAATGAGCGAATATAACAATAAAAACTTTACTCAAATGAAGAACCCCTTTTCGGATTTTCTCAAAGTGGATGAACGCTTGACGAATGCTTGAGAAGAGGTTGATTGTTGATTGAAGATCTCTTGAAAGCTTTGGAAGATCTCTAGATCAAGGTTGAACAATAGGCTTGAAAGATCCTCTCTTTGAAAGCTCTTGAATCTCTTTCACAATCTCTCGTGTGGATTTTAGATCCTCTTTTCTTTTTCTCTCAAATTATCTCGTGGATCCTTACAATGAATTTTTATCTCTCTTTTGATCTGCCGATTGATCTTCTTTTTTTTTTTTTTTCTCTCCAATTTGATCTGCTATTTAATCTGTAATTTCTTTCACCATTTCAAGCATTTTATAGCATTAAAAGCAAGAGAAAACATTTTAGGCAGATAAAGAGCCGTTAGAGCAATTTTAGGAAGCATAAAAGTCAATTAAAACGGGCAAAAAAATAGCCGTTGCTGACATTTTCCATCACAGGGGTCGACTCATGAGTCGACTCATGCTACAGGAGTCGACTCATGAGTCGACTTCTGTTGCACAGATCAGATAGTCTTGATTTCTGGATTTTTCGGCTCAAATCAGCAGAGGTCGACTCATGAGTCGACTCATGCCTTGTGGGTCGACTCATGAGTCGACTCACAGGTCGTGCCAAGCCAAAAATCCAGCGTGCCACGAGAATTTTCTTTTTGTGCCAATCAGCTCATAGTGCCATGAGTTGACTCATGAGTCAACTCATGCACTTCAAACCTTCATAACTTCAAAAATATAAGTCCAAAAATAATAAAATTTTCATCAATAGTTTACAAATCATTTGTTCTATAAAATGATACCATCAAATCAGGATTTTAGTGAAATTATGATTTTGCCCTTGAAGAGCATAAGGACTTTTTCAATTTAAAATTATTTGTATCCCTTCAATCTGCTTTGTAATCATCAAAATCAATCTAGGAGCAACACTTTGGTTCGAACCTGCGGGGTCACACACATTAGAGGTTCCTATCTGATTTGATGGCTGATGAAGAGTCCCACTAGACTGAGACTCTTCAATCAAGAGTCTTAATGCTTGGAGACTCTAGGTCCTACATGTCTGGGACTCTGTGATCAAGAATCAAGATTCTCTGATCATGAGTTCCATATATTTTGGATACCGAGGTCAAGAGTCCCATTGGTTTGGGACTCTTTGATCAAGGTTTCATTTTGATGGACTTTGATGCCTGATTGCCCATCGAATTTGGACTCAGTATTTATGAAAGATTTAATTAG
Source organism: Elaeis guineensis (assembly GCF_000442705.2). Lineage (NCBI taxonomy): Eukaryota > Viridiplantae > Streptophyta > Magnoliopsida > Arecales > Arecaceae > Elaeis > Elaeis guineensis. Next base: position 77,937,354 of record NC_026004.2, on the reverse strand, counting down.
TAATTTAATCATTAATTAACTCAATTTGATTGAGTAATTATTTTTAGATCAAGTCCAATTGAATTGGATTCAGTTGGGTTTGACCCGATTAGGTTAAGAGTTGACCTAATCGCCGAGGTTGTTTGGTCTCTGATCTGATCAGGGGTTGGGCTTAGTCAATTTTTGATTTGATTAGAATTTTATTGAGCCTAATTAAGCCTAATTGTGTTGGGTTTAATTTAGTCTAACTGTGCCTAACCTATTTTGATAAGGTTGGTTCAATTAGATTTGAAACCACCTTGACTCATCTCCCTGCGCCACCTCACCTCACCTGCGCCCATTTGAATTCACGAGAAATGAGTTCTCATGAATTTTCTCCTACACAGAAGCCTTCCCATGCCCCTTCTTTGTGCGCCATCTGAGTGGATAAAGATAGGTTAGTTGGCCATTCAAATTCAAAGGAAGTTTGAATTTCAATGGGCAACAAATCCCATGCGCCACCCCTTTCTTTTGTGCACCACTTATTCTACACGAGAAAAGGTTTCTTGTGAAAACTCTCCACGCACAAAGAAACACACGCCCCTCCCTTCTCACGCCTTAAGTGGATAAGGATAGGTTGGTTGGCATTTGAATTCAAATTCGATTTGAATTCAAGTGAGCAACCACCTATCTTTATCCTCTCACGCGGTGAAAACACTGAAAAAATACATCTTGCACTGTTTTAAAAAGGAAGAGAAGTTGGGGCATGAAAAAGATCTGATTAGAGAAAGAAAGAGTGGCGTGAGAAGGCCTTGTGCGTGAGATCAAAGTTCAAAAACTTTCGAGAGAAAGGAAAAGAAAGAAAGTGGGCGCAGGGTTTTCTGAGAGTACCCTAGGGTTTCTACCTAGGGTTCGAGAAGTGAGAAGGTGAGCTACGAGTGTCGTGAGCCCACCAAACTTTAGAAAGAGCTTCATCAACCTCTCTACTCTTTTTGCTAATGATTCATAGTATCCAAGGAGTCGATAGACAGCGATCGAAGGAGTTCGATCAGCATCGACCATCAAAAGGGTTCTGCAACGAACTAGCATTCGTGAGGAGCCGATCAGACTGGGAGCTTTGTGTAGATGATCCACAGAGGCCAGACACATTGTGTGGCTATATTGCAATGATCAGACCTTTTCGATGGTGATCAGACTGCAGCGATCGACTATCTGCACGAAGGTAATGTGTTCTGAACACATAACAGTAAAATATTTACTATTGAAGTTTAAATTTTAAATTTAAATGCATGCTATATATATCATATTTAGATCCATGTATAGGATTAATACATGTTAATTAATTAGATTAATTAATAATTTCTACTATAAAATTATAGTTTTGAAAAAGTTTTAAAATTATCGTTTTACCCCTGCATCCAAATTAACTTCAGTAGGGTCTCCCATCCTCTTGAAAAGTACTAAGATATTCTTATAGAAGATTTAGAGGAAGCATTCCTTATGGGAGATAGGGACATTAGAAATAATCCTAAGACCTACGGTGAGGCAATGTTAAATATAGACTTTGAGAAATAGATGGAAGTGATGAAGTCAGAAATTAACTCCATACGTTCTGACCAAATAGATTTATAAAAGAAAAATTGGGTCGGATGGTAAGGTAGAGACTTATAAGGCAAAGCTAGTTGTGAAAGATTATAGTCAATGCGAAGGTATTAACTATCATGAAATCTTTTCATCTATGGCCATGTTGAAATCTATCCGTACTCTATCTGTGACATTAGCTTTTCATGATTATAAAATTTGACAGATAGATATGAAAACTATCTTTCTAAATGGATATCTTGAGGAAGATATCTATATGGAGTAGCCTCTGAGTTTCACATCCAGTGATAGTGATCACAAGGTCTGCAAGTTACAAAGATCCATATATGGACTTAAGCAAACATCTCAGAGTTGGAACACTCGCTTCAATGATGTGATCAAAATGTTTGATTTCATCAAAAATGAGGAGGAGCCATGTGTATACAAAAAGGTTAGTAGGAGCACTATCACATTCTTCGTATTGTACGTGGATGACATCCTCCTGATTGGGAATGATATTTCCATACTGATATTGGTCAAAGTATAATTGTCAAAAGAGTTTGCCATAAAAGACCTAGGAGAAGCTTTCTGCATTCTTGGTATAAAGGTCTATAGAGATAGATCTAAAAGAATGATAGGACTCTCACAGTGAATGTACATAGAGGAAGTGCTGAAGAGGTTCAGCATGAAAAACTCTAAGAGAGATCTTTTTCCCCTTAGACATGGCATTTATCTCTTCAAGAAGATATATCCTGACACGCTTGAGGAGATCCAGTGCATGAGCAAGATCCCTTATGCTTCGATAATAGGAAGCCTCATGTATGCCATGTTATGTACACAACCTGATATAGCCCTTGCCATGAGTCTCATGAGCAGATGTCAGGTGAATCTAGATGAAGAACAATAGATTGCTGTTAAAAATATCCTTAAGTACTTGAGAAGGATTAAGGATTTAATGTTGGTCTTTGGTGGAGGATCAAAGCTGAAATTTGAGAGATACATCGATTTAGACTTCATGGCTGATGTCGATGATAGAAAGTCTACATCAGAGTGTATCTTCTTGTGCAATGGTGTGTGGTTAGCTGGAACAGTTTCAAGCAGTCGATCATTGCAGATTCGATCATAAAAGTTGAGTACATTACCACCTCTAAAGCTGCTAAGGAAGTCTTTTGGTTCAAAAAGTTTGTTGTGGAGCTGGGTGTGATGCCATTAGATGCTATTGCACTGTACTGCGACAACAACGGTGCTATAGCCCTCGCTAAGGAGCCCAGATCTCATCAGAAGTTCAAGTACATAGAGTGGTGGTTTCACATCATACACGAATATCTCGAGAAGAAGTTCGTCGAGGTACAGAGAGTAGACTCCACACTGAACGTAGCGGATCCACTGACCAAACCTCTTAGCCAGCAGAAGATCGAAGCTCACCTTGAGAAGATGGATCTTAGGTATATGGCCAATTGGCTTTAGATCAAGTGGGAGTTTGTCAGATTTATGCCCTAGAAGCCAATTGTTGGCTGACACATTATATAATTTCAGGGCTTAAGCTTGTACTTATAATTTTTTATTATCAATAAAGAATTTTTTTATTTCAATCATGTTTATGTGTCCATGATTTGTAAAAATTAACAAAGATAATTTTTGTATATTCTTAAAGTATTAAGAATTTGAGACATACATTAATTAGTGATTAATTTTTAAATACTTTCGATCAAAGGATCGTCACAGAGGACAGTGCATCACAGAGGATAGTGATCAATCCATTTAAGATTGATGCACTGTTCACCTCTCTTATGGTAGATGAGTCTTGGATCTGTAGTGTAGGGACTCTAAGATTAGGGTACAGATGGTTGTTAGAGGACAACTTGCACTGAACGTGACCAACATGAGAACCACATGGATGTCTACTCACTCTTTAGTGATCTTTTTGATGCTGCAATAGTATGAGTGGTCTTTTGACCTGTGATGTCATTGGCTATTCACAGTGAGGCTACTGAGTTTAACGTCATGTTCCCTTGATCTCTAGCCATTCAGGTCTTTGTTGTGTATGTTGGCTTCAGTAGGTTCAAATTCGCTATTTAGAGTAGGGTGCATCTAAAAGAATCTATTGACCTTGGTAGAAAAAGAGAAGTCCTATGCGATTTGCGAGACTGAGTTCGAAAAGTCTTTGGCCAAAGCAAGTATGAATATGGAAAAAGAATTTTCACGGGATTCACAAATGAACAAGTTGAGCCAATCTAGCATATGACTGATGATGGGATTTGATGAGTTCTCCATGACCTCCGTCAAGTCGGGACTCACGATAGAAGGACTGAATCATATGATAACTACACCTAGAAATTCATTCTTTCATTCTATTGGATTGCCACTGCATACTACTAGAGGTCACTGGTGGATTGTGAGACTCATCGGACGTCATCTTGATAATCGATGGCCCTCGAAGGGTAGAATTGAAAATATTCCAATCTATCGAAAAATATTTTGATGATATTGTGATGGAGATCACAATATATCTCACTACTAAAAAGAATAGAATCTATGAGATCATACATTGAGAGATTTAATCTCGAATTTATCAATTGAGCTTATGAAGTTCTAATTAGATTAGGATTTATTGAAATCCTATTGGGTTTAATAGAACTATGCTAGCACATGGTTAAATCTAATTCTTCTCGAAACTTCGATTGGATCAAAGTCCATAGCCTGGAACTTAATCTAAATTCATTTGGGTTTAATTGGGCTCTTAATTATGAGCCCAAAAGAATTTGATTATGTCAATGAGTTGGCATATATTATCTATTCATTATCTCTACATTATCTCCTAATTATCTCTAAGTGGTGTGTGGAATAAATGGGAAGAATGGGTGGCGCCTACCTTTATTTTTGGCAAGACTATAGGGCGCCAATCCTGTGGATATTTCATGAGGGGCCCACCCCCTTAAATGGCATGGCATGGAAGAGAGAGAGAGAGGGGCCTCGCCACCTCTCATGAACCAAGAAACCTTAAGGGGTGCCAAGTGTTGGCGCCTCATCTACCTGCTTTTCGTAACATGAGGCACCCAATCAAATTGGGGCACCCCATGTACTTATCAAAGGAGGCTGATTACATACCAATTAAGTCTGATTTTATTAGAAAAAAATCAGATTAAAAAGGTAAAATTTCTTATGAGATAAGAATATACCTTTTTAAGTTAATTGGATTCCTCTTTTGAGTCAAGATAGAGTCTATTTAAGAGAAGATCTCTTAGGATTTTCAGTTAATAGAATTTTGTGAAATCAAAATACTCTCCCTCTCCCTTCTCCATGCCTCCCCTTCTCCCTCTTTTTTTTCCACACCCAAGGCTTGGGCATCCCACTATTCTACATGCCAGGGTGAAGGTGATCTTCTTCAAGAGTGAAGAATAAGGAGAAGAAGACTGCTAGATCAAGGAGTTAATTTCACAGTCTAGATCAAGGAGTTGATCGAGGTTCTTAAGGTTGAGATTCTACTTGGAGAAGAAAAATCTATAATGAGAAGATTAGTTCGAGGTTGATCCCAGTGGATACCCATAGAGGTCAGATACGTGTGCGGCTCGAGAACCTACGAATCTGTGATCATCGATTGCAGTGAATTTCTACTCGTGCTCAGATATTGAGATTTGATCTCATACTTACTTTTAATTTTAGATTATATATGTGTCTTTTATCCTAGACTTGGGTAGGATTAGATATGATCTTATACATGTGGGGTTAAAGGGTTTAATCCAATCATTTTTCTGCTGCAATAAAAAAATTTTGAAATCTATACATGCTGCCTACCCAATTTTCTAATAGAAAGAAGTCAGGAGGTCCAATAGGAGCAAACTGGACCTAGGATGGATATCAGAGTTGCATTGCATAAGCCCAAATAGAACATCAGGCAACCAAAATGATATAGCTTTGAGGAGATAGTGTCATATGCCCTGATGACAGTGAATTGGGACTCCTACACCTATGAGGAGGCTATGGAGAGCCAAGACAGAGAGAGATGGGTCCAAGCAATGTTCGAAGAGATACGGTCTCTCTACAAGAACGAGATGTGGCGATTGGTGCAGTTGCCACAAGGAAAGAAACCCATTGGTTGCAAGTGGGTTTACCAATGCAAAGAGATGCCTTCGGAGCAAAGAGGTATCAGGTACAAGATGAGGCTAGTGGCCAAGGGATACTCCCAAAAGGAAGACATCGACTTCAGCAAGATTTTCTCTTCCATCATCAGGCATACTTCCATTAGGGTGCTGCTGAGCATCATAGCAGCTCAAGACTTGGAACTAGAGTAGATAGATGTCAACACGGCATTCCTTCATGGCCATCTGGAGGAGAGCATTTACATAGAGCAGCCACCTGGGTTTCGAGAGTCAAAAGCAGAAGGAAAAATCTGTTTGTTATAGAAATCACTGTATGGAATGAAGCAGTCACCGAGGCAATGATACAAGTAGTTTGACTCTTATGTGAGGAGCATCGGGCTTTCCAATTGTGAGTATGACTCTTGTATTTATGTTAAATCTTTGGAGGATGGGTCTAGGATGTTCCTACTCTTGTATGTGGATGACATGCTTATAGTATGCAAGAGTAGGAATGTTGTGCAGGAACTAAAGGCAGTCTTGTCTCGAAAGTTTGAGATAAAGGATTTGGGGCCTGCAAGAAAGATCTTAGGCATGAAAATATTCAAAAATCGAGCCAAGAGAGTGCTGCATTTATCTCAGGGAGGTTACATCAAGAAGGTCATAGAGAGATTCAGGATGAAGGAAGCGAAACTGACGAAGCTGCCACTCACCGGGCACTTTAGACTCTCGAAGATGATGTCACCATAGACTGAGGTGGAGGCTTAGGAGATAGAGAGAGTGCTATATGCCTCTGATGTGGGGAGCCTCATGTATGCCATAGTGTGTTGTAGGTTGGATATCGCCCATGCAGTGAGTCAGATTAGCAGATTCATGGTGCAGCCTGACAGAGAGCACTGGCAAGCACTGATGGGGATCTTCAGGTACTTGATAGATACTGTTGGAGTCAACATCTGCTACAGATAGTGAGAAGGTGTTGAGGAACTCTCCAACATGTCCAAAGAGGCTCGTGGGCTAATGGAGGGTTCGTAGATGTAGATTTTGGTGGAGACTTGTACACCCAGTGGTCGATGACAGATTTTATATTTAGCCTATTTGGAAGTCTCGTTTCATGGAGATCATGCTTGCAACCCATCACGGTCTTTTCTACGATTGAAGTAGAGTACATTGGCATTATGGAGGCAGCGAAAGAGGCCCTATGGTTGAAGGGCTTGGCATTGGAGATGGGCCTCGCACAGAAGGCCGTCGGGTACACTGCGACAGTCAAAGTGCACCGTTACTTGCACAAAACTTTGTCTACCATGAGAGAAGGGTTTGGTAATTAGAGATGGATCTCACACAGGAGGCTGTCAGGGTACACTGCGACAGTCAGAGTGTACTATTACTTGCACAGAATTTTATCTACCATATGAGGATGAAGCACATCGATATTAAGTATCATCGAATCAGAGAGCTTGTGGAAGAAGGCGAGGTGTAACTGGTGAAAGTCCACACTAAAGAGAATCCAGTGGATGCACTAACGAATGTACTTCCATGGGATAGCTTTCAAAAATATATGACACTGATGTACTTGATGGATAGGATGGAGTTGGTTGAGGCCTTGGGGCACCAAGGTAGAGATTATTGGACCTTATGTGGTGTTCCCAAGGCTCAGGAGATCAAGACTAAGGTCAAGATCCAAAGTCCATGAGGTAGTCATGGGATTTCTAAGGCTAGTTTGGGCCCTAAGACGAAAGATTGTCAGCATTTTAGATTTTGAGGTTCAAAAATTTTGGACCTTGAGGGGCTAACTTATATTTGGGCTAGAATTGAGTTCAAGATTCTGAGATTGGGTCAAGTCATGGATGTACATGGACTTGGATGAGCGCAATCTTATATTGAGCTAGCCAAGAGAGTTTTTGAGTTGGGTCACATTGATCTTGTATATAAAGATACACTGTATTCTGACTCGATGAAGCGAATGAAAACTAAGTCATTTTCTCCCTAACTTTCTCTCTCTTTTTTTCTCTCTCTCTGATCTTCTCCATATTCTAGTAGCAAGAAACCCTAGGATTTCTTGGCCGCCAATTCCAAAAAGAAAAGAAAGGAGGCACTAGGGTTTCTAGCACCCTCCTTTATGCAAGCCACCTTTTTTGTCCGCCCCATCTTGACTGCCCAAGAGGAGTTCCATGCCCCCATCTTTTGCTTTTTGGAGGCCTCATCAAGGGTGTTTTTATTGGAATTCGTATGTTGGGGCAAGCATGTGTGTTTCAAAATTTTTTTTTTTAAACACCATAGTGGAATAGTAGATTAAAATACTTTTAATCTATATCATGCAAGCATAAAAATATAAACCACAAGGATCTACTTCATATGCTGAAATTGTACATATGCTGAAATTTAACATGTGATCGAATCACATATCTGTTTTATAATTTCTTTTTTTAAATCTGAATTTGGAAGAGAAGAGGCTCTCTCTTAGCTATACAAGTGCCCAGCCTCTACGTAATTCACTCGGGATCAGCCTGGAACAGTCCTCTTCAAATTAAATTTTTTTCTCTAAGAAAATTCAGTCTGTGAATCTGAACGAAGCCTGAATCACAATCAATTCTTTGATCTTTTTCTTGATCTTCTTCTTCTCTTCTTCTCTTGCTTTTCTTTCCTTGATTTATGCTGCTACCATGCACTGGAAACCAGCAAACAAGAGATGCCCAACAGCCTTGGGCATGGAAGAAGATGGGATGCCCAAGAGGTGGGCCGTGTGGATAATGGGCTGTGTGGACGCCTAAGGGAGAAGAGAAAGGGAGGAGAAGAGAGGGCATGGGGCACTCCTATGGCGCATATGGGCTGCTGGTTGTAATTATTAGGGATCTTAGGAGAGGCCCCTTTAAATAGACATAAGGATTGAATCCTATTCAATCTCATAATACAAGTCCTACTTGCATTAGGAATCCTTATAACTTAAGTTATTCAACTTGCTTTAGGAAACCTATTAGGCGCCAACTCTTGGAGCCCTTGCACCCACTAAATCACATCCCAAAGTGCACCCAAGGGAGCCCCAATAGAGATTCACATACCCTCTAAAGCATAGTCATGCCCAACTTGATCAAATCAAGGTGGCCTCCCAACTTAACTATCAAAAAAATTAATTAGGGATTTGCACCTTTAATTCAATCGATCCAAAATCTTAGACACCCAACAATTGGAGTCCAATGAATCTAATTCATTTAGATTATTAGTAGGTAATTAAGATTGAATTATCTTATCAAATAAGAAATCCAAACATAAATTGGGTTCAACCATATGTTAACAAGGTTACCTTGAACCCAACTTGATTTCTCTAAACCCAATTGACACTTCATAAGTCCAATTACTTATTTCAGATCTAATCCCTTTGTTGTGTGATCCCATAGGTTCAATTCTATTTGGTAGTGAGATATACAATGATCTCTATCAAAGTATCATTGAAACTCTTTTTAATGGGTCAGAATAATTTTACTCTAACTCATCAAGGATTGTCAATCCTGAACAATCCTAGTGAGCTCTCACAATCCACCAATGACACCTAGCAGTATGTAGTGGCAACCCAGTAGGACCTAAAACGAACCTCAAGGTGTAGTTAACATATGATTTAGTATCTCTATCATGTGTCTCGACTAGATGGCAGGTCATGGATAAATCGTCAAACCTCATCATTAGTCATATGATAGATTCGATTAGCTCAAATTCAATTGTGATTTCTATTGAAACTTTTTGCTATCAATCACACTACTATGGCTACAAACTCTCAGACTTAGCCTCTCAAATCTCATAGGACTACTCCTCTTTATCAAGATCGATAGATCCCATCTTGATGTGCACCCTACTCATATAGTGGATCAACTATTGTCAATATCTACTATAAAGACTCATTGAGATCCATATTTATATGTCAGTCAAACTCCAGCAATCTCACTATGAGTAGTCATACCATCTCAGATCAAAGGACCATTCATACAACTACAACATCGAGACAATCACTGACAATCGAATAGAAATCTAAGTAATCTCTTGTATGATCACGCTCAGTACTAGTTCTCTAACAACTATCCGCACTCATCATCCAGTGTCTCTACACTGTAGATTAGAGACTCATCTATCTCGAATGAAGCGATCTGTATGTCGATCTATCCGGATCGATCACCATCTTCATGATGATCCTATGATAGGGAGCATTTAGGAATTAAATACATGTCTCTAATTCTCAACACTTTGAGAATATGTATCAAAAGTTAATTCCATGGATGATTAAAGGACACATCACACTTGAATGAAAAATAAACTTATCCTTTTATTGATCAAATCAATGTATTAAGTATAAAATTATATCCTAGATTTATTATAATATGTCAGTCATATTGGCTTCTAGGACATATATCTAACAATCTTTCACTTGGACTAAGGCCAATTGGCCACTAATCTAAGTCCCATCTTCTTAAGGTGGACTTCTATTTTTGGCTAGCTTAATTACTTTGTCAGTGGGTCTGCCACATTATCCATGGAGTCTACTCTTCATAACTTGATATATTTTTTTTCAAGATAGTCGTGTATGATATAATACCACCGCTTGATGTGCTTTGATTTCTGATGAGACCTCGACTCTTTAGCAAGTGCTATGACTCTATTATTATCGCAATAAAGTGGTATGACATCCGATGTCATAACCTCAAGTTCTGTGATAAATTTTTTGAATCAGAAGTCTTCCTTTGCAGCATCCGAAGCAGCGACATACTCAGCCTCTGTGGTCGAATCTGCTATGATGGGTTGCTTGGAATCCTTCCCGCTGACCGCGCTACCATTACAAACAAACACATATCCTGATGTGGACTTTCTATCATCAAGATCATAGATGAAGTTTGAGTCAGTATACCCCTCGACTCGCAACTCTAAATCTCCTTCAAAGATCAAGAACAAATTCTTAGTCTTTCTCAAGTACTTAAGGATGTTCTTCACAGCTATCCAGTGCTCTTCGCATAGATTCGATAGATACCTGCTCGTGACACTCACAGCAAGGATAATATCAGGTCAAGTACACAGTATGGCATACATGAGGCTCTCTATGGTCGAAGCATAAGGAATCCTACTTATGCACTGAACTTTCTTAGAGGTTGTCAGACACATCATCTTGAAAAGATTAATACCATGTCTAAGAGGTAAAAGTCCTCTTTTAGAGTTTTTCATGCTGAACCTCTTCAGCACTTTCTCTATGTACAGCTTTTGTGACAGGTCTAACATCCATTTAGATCTATCTCTATAGACCTTTATTCTGAGAATATAGTATGCTTCCCGTAGGTGTTTTATGGATAATTCCTTGGACAACCATCTTTTGACCATGGTCAACATGAGAATATCATTTTCAATAAGAAAAATATCATCTACATACAATACGAAAAATATTATTACACTCCCACTGATCCTTTTGTATACAGATGGTTCCTTTTCATTTTTTATGAAATTAAATGATTTGTTGCTTCATCAAAATGAGGATTTCAACTCTGAGAAGCTTGCTTCAATCCGTATATGGATCTTTCCAGTTTGCAGACTTTGTGATCACCATCACCATATGTGAAACCCAAAGGCTGCTCCATATAGATATCTTCCTCAAGATATCTGTTGGTGCAAAAATCTGCTTGTGCCGGAGAAGCTGGAGTCGCGGTCGCCGTCGGGACCTACAAAAGAAGTCTAAACCGGAGGTGGGGTTGCTCCGGCAAGACCCTCCGACGCTCAAGTCAGTTCTCTGCCTCAACGGAAATGGAGTGCTCGAACAAAAATTTTAGCAGAGTTTCTAGGTAAAAATGAGAGCTTAGAGAATAACGTATCTGAGGTCTCCCTTTTTATAGGTGGAGGGTTTAACAGACTGATAGCGACGTTCATAACCGTCTGGTAGTGGGCCGCCCATAGTCAGGAGAAATTTATTGCGAAGGGTAGTGGAGTGGAATCGTGGCTATCGTCGTAGCTCGCCACGTGGAATCAGTTACGGGGAGTGGAGCGGCGTCCGTTGTCGTGACTCGTCAGGGAGTGGTGGAATCATACCGGATCCGCTGTAGGGGGTGGAGCAGAATCATGGCCGTTAGTACGACCTGCCAGGGAGTAATGGAGCTGCGTAGGATCCGTCGCAGAGAGTGGAGTAGTGTTGTCTGTTACTGTGGCCTGCCAGGGGGTCCAGACTTGTCGGCCGAAGTTTGGTTGGAGTCGGAAGCGAGGTCCGGCACCTATAGGAGCTCGGATGAGGCCTTCCCGCAGTCGGGGTAGAAGGTGGAGTCTGACTCTCGTGGGAGTCCGGATGAGGTCTACCTGTAATTAAAGTCAGAGGCGAGATCCGGCTCTCGTAGGAGCCTGGACGAAGTTCACCTGCAAGCAAAGTCGGGGGCAGAGTCCGGCTCCCATAGGAGTCCGAACGGAATTTACCTGTAAGTGAAGCCGTGGGTGGAGCTCGGCTCTGGTAGGAGTCCGGGTGGAGTCTTTCAGCAGCTGAGGTTGGGAACGAAGTTCGACTCCCGTAGGAGTTCGGACGAAGTCTCCCTGTAGCTGGCGAAATTAGGCTCCCGTAGGAGTCCGGTCGAAGTCTACCTGCAGTTGAAGTTGGTGACGGAGCCCGGCTCCCGTAGGAGTCCGGGCGGAGTCTACTGGCGGTTGGAGTTGTGGGCGGAGTCCGGCTCCCGTAGGAGTCCAGCTGGAGTGTCAGCAGTGGAGGTTGGGGACGGAGCCCGGCTCCCGTAGGAGTCCGGGCGGAGTCTGCTTGCGGTCGGAGTTGTGAGCGGAGTCTGGTTCCCGTAGGAGTCTGGACGAGGTCTGTCTGCAGCCGGAGTCAGAGGAGACTCGCGAGGGTTAATCCCGTTGAGAACTTCGGCTGAGGGTATTTCATACCCAACACCAGTCCCCCTACTTTCGAGTTCGAATTTTGAATGAAGGAAGTACAGAAAGATCATCGTAGCCGAAGTTCTCCCCTTGACGTCCGCACGCAACCATCCTCAGATGTGTTGGCATTTAATGCGCGCATGCTGGAGCCTTTTTTCGATTAGGGCGACCCGAAGAGCCTTTTCGAAACTCCCACCAGGACGTGATCCCAAGCGTCATGCCATGAAAGTTTGCGAACGGTCAACCCCAGGTCGCGGTGAGTGGGACATGTGGTGGGCATTGGTTGGCCTAGGGGCACCTGCCATCATAATTGCGCTAGGCTTCGTTGCCTATTTAAACCCCCCACCCTTCCTCCAGGGGCTTTACTTCGCCTAAGGGACGACATCTTTCTTTCTCCTGAGAGCTTAGCCACTCAGCCACCCCATCGGTGCCCCTTCCGACTCTGAGCATCCTCCACGCCGGTCTTTGCCATCTCCAGTCCCTCGATTCCTCTATAAGGGGTTCCCCCGCCAGGGCCTCTGCCCCGGAGGCCAACCTCAAGAGGATGCCACAGACTTGGAAAAGTGCAAGGAGGAGAACAGCAGTCTGCGAGTTCTCCAGTTGTCGAGCTACCGCTGAGGGTTCCTGTCGCTTTAAAGGGGGCTCGAGGAAGAATTCCTTCAACAACAGGGGTTTAATAATGGGGATAACCGGTGAAGGCGTTCTGCCTGAGAATTTTGGAGTAGCTGGACGGGGTGACACCAGTCAAGAGGGCAAAGCTGTCGTCACAAACTGTGACGGGATCCTTGATGTCGTCGGGGTCGAGGGACCAGAAGCGGTCGGCACCGATGGTGGGGCAGTAAAACTTGTTGCGGGGATGGTGGAAGTAGCACATGCCGACCTTACCGAAAAACTTAGGACGGTGGTTGTCATGGAGCATTCGGTGATGGCGCATATCTCCGACGCCATTGCTGCCTCTGGGATAACCCCGGTTCTTCTTGAAACAGGTTGTCGTCGCCGCTGCCATTGCCCTTGCTGCCCCTTGGAATCTATCCCATCCTTTTCCCCCTAGGGTTGGAATTTTGGAGGTGGAGCAGAACGAGGTGGGGGGCGAGAGCTGAGAGGCTTGTCACACGCACTGGAAAATGCGGCTGGGAAGGACAGAAACGGGAAGAGAAGTTTGCAGCTTGAAGTGGCCTCCGGTGTATCCCTTCCGAGCCATGTTTTCGAGCCTTGTAATAATGTATTCTTTTCTGGCCCTCCAGATCTTGTAACGTACATCTTGTTAGTCAAAAACTGAGAAGGTGATTTTGTTACCTCGTCCGTACTTTGCGTCGAATCATTGTCTACCGAACTTTTTCCTTTACCGTTGTTATTATTGTATTCCCTTCTTCTTTTTTTTTTTTTTTTTGACGTCGTCCGTAGGTTATCGATGGTTGTAACGCCGGCTCGCCTCTTTTACTCATGCGTTGAAACATCGTTTGCCGAGCTTCTTTTCGACCTTTGTGTTGTTCGGAGGTCCCCGATTGTCAACGTATTGACCCATCTTTTTCGCTCGTGGCTGCAGGTTCGTCTGGGGCTGCTCGAGTTTGGTGTCCCCATCAGGGCTCGAGCACGGAGGTCTAAGCTTTCGTCACCTTGAGGAAGTCATCTCATCTTGGGTTTGCGTTGAAAGCTTCCGTGAAAGCCGGGGTTCTCTGCATCCTGGATGCTATTTGTTTTCCATTCGTCGCCGGCGTAGTTCATCCCTTTTCCTTTTAACTTCTCTCTCCTTTTTCTTTTTTGAGTGGGATTTTTTCCTCCGCTCTGGGTGCGGCTGCGAGAGTTCGGCTCCCGTAGGTGAAGTCGGGGCGAGGTCTGGCTCCCGTGGGAGTCCGAACAGGGTCTACCTGTAATTGAAGTCAGGCAAAATTTGGCTCCCGTGGGAGTCCGGGCGGAGCTTACCAGCGTTCGAAATCGAGGACGAAGCTCGGCTCTCGTAGGAGTCCGGACGAAGTTTGCCTACAGCCAAAGTTGGAGAAGGAGTTCGGCTCCCATAAGAGCCCGGACGGAGCTTGCCTGTGGTTAAGGTCGGAGATGGAGTCCGATTCTCGTAGGAGTCCGGATGGAGTCTTCTTATGATCAGAGTCGAGGGCGAAGTTCGGCTCTCGCAGGAGTCCGGACGGAGTTTTATCACGAAGGGGCCGCTGGGGAAGGTCCCCCTTTCTCTCATCTGGTCTTGAATGACCAGACCTTAATTGATGTCGGGGCGAGGTTCTTTCCCTATTTCTGTCGTAACAAGGTTCAGCTCTGGTTAGGGCGAGGTTCACCTCTTGTCCCTAACACGGCTGTAGGGGCACACATGGGCGTCGCTGGGCCCCTCCCCCTCCATCCGGTCTAAAGAGAATCGGACCTTCGACTTTGCTCAAGTTAGGGCAAGGTTCTCCTCCTATCCCTAACAGGGCTGTGGGGGCGCATATGGACGTTGCAGGGCCTCTCTCTCCATTCGGTCTAAACGAAATCGGGCCTTCGACTTTGCTCAAGTTAGGGCGAGGTTCTCCTCCTGTCCCTAACAGGGCTGTGGGGGCGCATATGGGCGTTGCAAGGCCTCTCCCCCCATCCGGTCTAAAGGGAACCGGGCCTTCGACTTTGCTCAAGTTAGGGCGAGGTTCTCCTCCTGTTCCTAACAGGGCTGTGGGGGCGCATATGGGCGTTACAGGGCCTCTCCCCCCATCCGGTCTAAAGGGAACCGGGCCTTCGACTTTGTCGAGATGAGGTTCCCCTCTTGCTTCTGATACAATTTGTTTGGATTGTCCTGTAGATGTAGGATAGTGCCAAAGACATGTAGA
Source organism: Elaeis guineensis (assembly GCF_000442705.2). Taxonomy (NCBI): domain Eukaryota; kingdom Viridiplantae; phylum Streptophyta; class Magnoliopsida; order Arecales; family Arecaceae; genus Elaeis; species Elaeis guineensis. The sequence goes on along the minus strand of NC_026004.2, from coordinate 77,922,056 downwards.
TATATAACTTTTAATTAAAATAAAGTTATTGGAAGTACATCCGTAAGTTCTTCGAGCTCCATAGTCGCGGGAGGTCGGCTCCTCCGAGCTCCTTAAGATAATAAGTTTCAGGCCGGACTATTTCTTTGACCTTATACGGGCCTTCCCAGTTTGGGACGAGTTTCCCTCGATCCTGAGGTTGCGAGACAGCGTCTCGTCGGAGCACTAGATCTCCTGCTCTAAAGACTTTGTTCCTGACCTGGGAGTTGTAATAGCGAGCGACTTTCTGTCTGTAGGCTGCCATTCGAACCTGAGCTATCTCCCGCCTTTCTTCCAGCAGGTCGAGGTTGGCTTTAAGACCTTGTGAATTTTGATGTTCGTCGAATGCCACGACTCGTGCCGACGGGAGTTTAAGCTCAATTGGGATGACGGCCTCCGTACCGAAGGCTAAAGCAAAGGGGGTCTCCCCTGTGGGCAGCCTCTGGGTGGTTCGATACACCCATTTTGCCATTCTCCTGGAGGCATCCGCCCGGTGTAGAATCACCTTGATCGGTTGGTCAGTGAGCAGTGTTATGGTGTGCCCTTGAAAGTAAGGTCGGAGCTTCCGAGCTGCAATCAACAGGGCGTAAGTCAGTTTTTCTAATTTAGTATACCTGATCTCGGCGTCTCTTAGCACGCGACTGACGTAGTAGATTGGCCGTTGGACTTTTGCTTCTTCTTTGACAAGGACTGCCGCGAGGGCCATAGGAGAGACCGTCAGGTATAAAAACAATTCCTCCCCAGGCTCTGGCCTTGCCAGCAGCGGGGGTGAGCCAAGGTAGCTCCTCAGTTCTTCGAACGTCTGTTGGCACTCAGAGGTCCAACAGAAGTTCTTCGGCTGCTTGAAGATTTGAAAGAAGGGTAAGCACCATTCGGCCGACCTTGCGACAAAGTGATTCAGGGCTGCTACCCTCCCTATAAGGCACTGAACCTCCTTTATCGACTTCGGGGCGGCCATCTCCTGGATGGTGCGAATTTTTTCTGGATTGGCCTCAATCCCGTGCCCTAACACCATGAAGCCTAGGAACTTTTCTGAGGCTACTCCGAAAGTGTATTTAGTCGGGTTTAACTTCATTTTATATTTTCGAAGAGCGTCGAAGGTCTCTTCGAGGTCGGCGACGTGATCCATGGAAGATTTGCTTTTTACGAGCATATCGTCCACGTAGACCTCCATGTTACGGCCGATCTGCTCCTTGAAGATTTTGTTCACCAACCGTTGGTAGGTTGCACCTGCATTTTTGAGGCCGAAAGGCATGACCCTGTAACAGTAAAAGCCACGGTTAGTAATGAAAGCGGTCTTTTCTTCGTCTTCCGATGCCATCCTGATTTGATTATAGCCGGAGAATGCATCCATAAAGGTAAGGAGTTCATGGCCCGAGGTCGCGTCCACCAGTTGATCGATTCTGGGAAGGGGGTAGCTGTCCTTCGGGCAGGCCTTATTCAGCATTTTGAAGTCTATGCACATCCTCCACTTGTCGTTTGCCTTTTTGACTAGAACAACGTTGGAAATCCAATCAGGATAATTGACTTTCCTAATGAATCTGGCCTTAAGGAGTTTGTCTACTTCTTCGGCTATCGCCTTCTGCCTCTCTGGTGCATGACCTCGAATTTTCTCTTTCATCGATCGATGCTTTGGATCGACGGCCAGACGGTGCTCTATGACTTTCGTGTCAATCTCCAGCATGTCTACTGGAATCCAAGTGAAAACGTCTGCATTCTTTCATAGAAAATCGATAAGATGCATCTGCACCTCTTCCCCCAGGTTGGAGCCAATCATCGCCACATGCTCTGCGTTCCCATCGTTTAGAGGGATCGGCACCAGATCTTCAATTGGGCCGCCCCTCTCTTCAGTGAGGTCGTCGCGGGCATCCAACCCATCAACTGGATAGGGGTCGGACAGGTCGCTTCTTTGCAAGGCTATGTTGTAGCAGTGTCTGGCCAGGGCTTGGTCTCCTCGGACCTCTCTGATCCCCTAGCTGGTGGAGAATTTTAACTTCAAATGGTAGGTTGATGCGATGGCTCGAAGAGCATTGAGGCTAGGTCGGCCGAGGATTGCGTTGTAGGCTGACGGCGCCTTCACCACCAGAAAATTCACCAGAGCCCTGGATTGCCTTGGGTATCGACCTGCGGCCATGGCCAAAGTTATTATTCCCTCCGTCGGAACAGCGTCACCTGTAAACCCTACCAGAGGTGAGCTAATCGGCCTCAGATGGCCGTCAAGGATGGACATTCTTGAAAAAGCATCGTAGAACAAAATATCGGCCGAACTTCCATTGTCGACAAGGATGCGACGGATGTCGTAATTTGCTATATTCAAGGAAACTACAATTGCATCGTTGTAAGGGAATTGAACTCCCTGAGCGTCTTCTTCAGTAAAGGTTATGGGCTCCTCAATCTTTTATCGCTTGGGGGGTACGGCCAGTGCGTCGGTTGCTTCTTGCCGGGATCCTCTTGAGATGGTGTTGGCAAAATCCATCGGAGGCTGATCGTCCGATCACTCCATGCCGGCGACCATTGTCGGAGGATGTGGGGCTTGAGAAATCAGAGGTGAGATCGGGGCCCGAGACATGGCTGCGGGGGCCGTGGGTCGCCGTGTGGATGCTTCGCAAGAAGACATCGGGCGCGGATCCAGTGGGGGGAAGGAGAAGCGGATGTCGGAGAAGATAACCAGAGGTGGTTCCGTTGAGTACTCCTTTAAGAACAAGGGTACTGCGAAGGTTCAACGCCCTTCCTCTAGCGCCAATCCTGTTGGTGCAAAAATTCGCTTGCATCGGAGAAGCTGGAGTCGCGGTCGCCGCCGGGACCTGCAAAAGAAGTCTAAACCGGAGGTGGGGTTGCTCCGGCAAGACCCTCCGATGCTCAAGTCAGTTCTCTGCCTCAACGGGAATGGAGTGCTCGAACGGAAATTTTAGCAGAGTTTCTAGGTAAAAATGAGAGCTTAGAGAATAACGTATCTGGAGTCCCCCTTTTTATAGGCGGAGGGTGCAACAGACTGATAGCGACGTTCGTAACCATCTAGTAATGGGCCGCCCATAGTCAGGAGGAATTTATTGCGAAGGGTAGTGGAGTGGAATCGTGGCTATCGCCGTAGCTCATCATGTGGAATCAGTTGCGGGGAGTGGAGCGGCGTCCGTTGTCGTGACTCGTCAGGGAGTGGTAGAATCGCACCGGATCTGCTGCAGGGGGTGGAGCAGAATCGTGGCCGTTAGTACGGCCTGCCAGGGAGTAATGAAGCTGCTTAGGGTCCGCCGCAGGGAGTGGAGCAGTGTTGTCTGTTACTGTGGCCTGCCAGGGGGTCCAGACTTGTCGATCGAAGTTCGGTTGGAGTTGGAAGTGAGGTCCGACACCTGTAGGAGCTCGGACGAGGCCTTCCCGCAGTTGGGGTAGAAGGCGGAGTCCGGCTCTCGTGGGAGTCCGGACGAGGTCTACCTGTAATTAAAGTAAGAGGCGAGATCCAACTCTCATAGGAGCCCGGACGAAGTTCACCTGCAAGCGAATTCGAGGGCGGAGTCCGGCTCCCGTAGGAGTCCGGATGAAATTTACCTATAAGTGAAGCCGTGGGTGGAGCTCGGCTCCCCTAGGAGTCCGGGTGGAGCCTTTCAGCAGCTGAGGTTGGGAACGAAGTTCGGCTCCCGTAGGAGTTCGGACGAAGTCTCCCTGTAGCTGGCGAAATTAGGCTCCCGTAGGAGTCCGGTCGAAGTCTACCTGCAGTTGAAGTTGGTGATGGAGCCCAGCTCCCGTAGGAGTCCGGGTGGAGTCTACTGGTGGTTGGAGTTGTGGGCGGAGTCCGGCTCCCGTAGGAGTTCGACTGGAGTGTCAGCAGTTGAGGTTGGGGACGGAGCCCGGCTCCCGTAGGAGTCCGGGCGGAGTCTGCTTGCAACCGGAGTTGTGGGTGGAGTCCGGTTCTCGTAGGAGTCCGGACGAGGTCTGTTTGCAGCCGGAGTCGGAGGAGACTCGCGAGGGTTAATCCCGTTGAGAACTTCGGCTGAGGATATTTTATACCCAATATCTATTTACGAAAGTAGTTTTCACATCCATCTATCAGATTTTATAATCATAATAAGCTACAACAGCAAGCAGAGTATGAATGTATTTCAATATAGCTATGGATGAGAAGGTTCCTTGATAATCAATGCCCTCGCACTGACTGTAACCTTTTGCCACAAACCTAGCTTTATAGGTCTCTGCCTTACCATCGGCACCTATTTTTTTTTTGTAGATCTATCACACTTACTGGGTACGATATCCTCGATGGATCCACTAAGGTCCATATTTGGTTCAAATGCATCGAGTCAATTTCTAACTTCATTACATCTAACCATTTCTCGAAATCGATGTTAGACATCATCTCGTCAAAGGTATTAGGATCATCACTATGACCCTATCTCCCATAAAGAATATTTTCTTTACTTTTTTCGTAAGCATACTCATGTACTTTTCAAGAAGTCGGGAGACCCTGCTAGATCTATGAGGTGGTGGAAGAACGTCAACTACTAGCTCATGAATAACGAGTTCCTGAGAATCTATAGCTCTTTGCTCTTCAGAGACCTTCTCTTCGAGCTCAACTAACCTCCCACTGCTACCATCCTGGATAAACTATTTTTTTAAGAATATGGCATTTCAACTCATAGTCATATTGTGATCTTATGGAAAGTAGAAGTAGTATCCCATGGATTCTTTTGGATACCCTATGAAACGAGCTATTACAGATCTATCCTCTAGTTTATCAGTCATCTATCTCTTGACATAGGTCGGACATCCCCAAGTCTTAAGATAACTTAGACTCGACTTCTTACCACACCATATCTCATACGGTATGGTAGGAACGGACTTTGATGAAATCCTATTCAACAGGTAAATGGCAGTTAATAAGGCATGTCTCCAAAAATATAAAGATAGATCAGTGAAGCTCATCACAGATCTGACCATATCTAATAAGGTTATATTCTTCCTTTCGAATACTCTGTTGAGCTGAGGTGTTCCGGGAGGAGTCCATTGAGAGACTATGCCATTGTCCTTAAGATATCTCAAAAATTTTTGACTGAGATATTCACCTCCTCGATCAGATCAAAGAATCTTAATGGATTTATCAGTTTATTTTTTTATTTTATTTCTGAATTCTTTAAACTTTTCAAAGGCTTCAGACTTGTGTTTCATTAGATACACATGCTCATACCTAGATAAATCATCGATAAAAGTAATGAAGTAGCTATAACCACCTCTAGCTTGCACATCAAATGGTCCACACACATCAGTGTGTACTAGGGCAAGTAACTCAATGGCTCTTTCCTTATGTCCTACAAAGGATAACTTGGCCATTTTTCTTCAAAGGCAAGATTCGCAAGTTGGATACGACTTTGGATTAAAAGAGTCAAGGATCCCATTTCTTTCCAGTTTATTTATCCTATCCTCTCAAATATGGCCTAGTCTATGATGCCACAAGTACTTTTGGTTAATTTCATCTCTGGATCTCTTTTGATCTATGGCACTCACTATTTGTTCGTTCAAATTTACATTCGTATCAATATGCAAGGGATATAGACTGTCAATTAAAAGATCTCGTATAATCAATTTATTTTATAAATAAATAAAATAAAAATCTTTATTGAAACTAATTTCAAAACCTTCCTGTGCTAGCACAGACATGGAAATCAAATTTTGACTAGATACAAGAATAAAATAATAATCTTTTAAATCTAATCTAAAATTAGCCAGTAAAAGAAAAGGATAAGTACCAATGGCTTCTACAGTAATTTTTACTCTATTACCGATCTGAAGGATCATGTCACTTTTCCTCAACCTCCTACTTTCTATTGGACCTTGTATTGGGGTACATATATGAGCACTCAAATCAAAATCCAATACCCAACTAGAAGTAGAAGAAATCGTAAGGTTAGATTCAATTACGAGTATACTTTTCAAAGATTTATCATCTTTTTTGGTCTTTAGGCTCTCCAGGTAAAGTGGACAGTTTCTCCTCCAATAGCCTTCAGCATCACAGTGAAAATACTTTTCCTTTACTTCGGCCTTCTCAGGAGCATCCTTCTTAGGCTTCTTTTTTTTTTTTATTTTTTTGTAGATTTAGTCTTCTTCTTCCCAGTAGACTTTTTCTTGGAAGAAGTCTGCTCCACAGCGAGAACAGTACCCGTTTAACTCTTCAAGGTTCTTTCCGTAGTGACCAACATGTTGATCAGTTCGGATATAGTGCAATCAAGTTTGTTCATATAAAAATTTATAATAAATTGACTATATAAACTCGTAAGGGATTGAAGGATCAAATCTATTGGCAATTTCTTTTGCATTTCAAGCCCGAGCATCCCAAGCTTCTCAATGTCCTTGATCACTGTCATACAGTGCTCATAGATAGATTGCCCTTCGCGCATCTTCAAATTGAAGAGTCTCTTAGATACTTCGAAGCATGTAGTACGGCTCTACTCACCATACAACTCTTGCAAGTGAGTGATCATAGCTCTTACAGTGTGCATATACCCATGCTGGCTTTGCAATTCATTTGACATAGATGCTAGCACATAGCACTTGATCCGATTGTCTTCATCCGTCTACTTTTCAAAAGCAGCTCTTTGCTCAGTAGTAGGACGGTTTGATAATACTATGAGTTCCTGATCGAGTACATGACCTAATTTTTTGGAAGTCAGAATAATCCTAAGATTTTTGAGTCAGTCTTTGTAATTAATTTCAATCAAACGATTGGTTTCAAAGATGCGGGCTAAAGGATTTGAGGCTGACATTATTTAACTGCAAGAGTAGAGATTTAAGTTAGACTTCTATATTTTAATGTTATATTTGCTTCTAGAGACTTTAAGATGCAAACAATGATTTTCATTAATTTTTTGGATCCCTCCACTCCCCGGGTGAGAAACGAAAACCCTAATACGACAAAAAGATTCCTACTGGGTGTGTGGTCCCACTGATGCCATGCACCTCACCTAACAGTTTTGGTAACATGCACATCGATGCATAGACAACTCTTTGCTCAGATATTTCTCTAAGCATGTTGCAGCTACTTGGTTTCTAAGTCATGTGGGCTCACCCAATAGTTGTTGACCACACTCTTTAGTTAAGTCCGATCCACCGTTCACAAGCAGGTGCAAGGCCATCATTGGGTTCCTTACTTAACAGTTATTGGGCCCAACCCTATCCTCACCCTGGAGCAACTCTTTGCTAATAAAGTGGTTGCATGTTCACGGTGCATCTGAACCACTGTAACTAGTCAAGAACAATGAACACTAGTAGCACACCTGCACATCTACAATGGTAGAAGATCTATGGACTTAATATTTATGAAAAAAATTTAGGTTTAGGTCTTATCTAATCAATCATCATATGATCAATCTAATTAATATAGACTAAACCAAAAATACTAAGCAACCTTATTCATGACTCAATCTTCCAAATTGGCCAGATAAGTAGAGATCGATGGGGGTCCCCCCGTTGCTTTCCTTAGACACCAATAAATTGATCAGATCAGCTAACGAAATCAATTAAATAATTATATCTCAATTACTTGCCTTAAACATCAATAGATCAATTGGTCCAAATAGGTTAATTCAAACAAATTGGGTTCAAATCTTCGAGCCAAATTAGGTCCTTAGGTTAATCGATTCTATATATGGGATTCAATCGATTTGATCAACAATAATTGTATGATTATATAACTTAATTGATCTAGTCCTAATCAATACTTAACTTGGTTTGATTAATTACTTAATCGAATTAAGCCCATACCATTCAAATCAAAAATCTTAGATGCAATCTAATTACATGATCTAATTTTTTATTTTTCCATAACCAAAATCCTCATGCCCAAACATAAATTTCAGATTCTAAAATCAAATTTTAGATCTAAATTTTTTACATAAAAATAAATTTTAAATCATAAAAATAATTTTCAGATTTAACATAAAAATATATATCTCATCTATGCATGTGTTGGGTATAAAATACCCCCCCGATCGAAGTTTGTAAAAGACCGATCCTTCGGGGCTCTTCCGGCTCCCGACCTTGTATGTGGCACCTCTCTGAACTCCCTCGACCGTCCAGACTTCTCCAACAATGGACTTCTGCATTCACCCATCGGGCCGCCCCAAAGGCCCTCTGGGCCTCACTGACAGTCGACCTCCTACAGCAGCCAACCATTCCCCGAGTCTCTCCTGGACTTCTTCCGGCCATGGATGACCCTACTCCGAACTTCTTCTGGGCTTTGTTAGCATCTGAGCTTCCCCGACAATGAGATTTCTACAGTAACCAAACTCCTTCCAAGTTTCTACGACGGTCGACCGCCTCCCGGATCCTAATCGAGCTCCCGCGAGAGCCGAACTTCTGCTAGGAACGATCTACTCCGAACTCCTACAGCGGACTGTCTACCCCAGATATCTTCTGTAAGCAAATTTTTTTCGAACTTCTGTTACAGGTAGATGCCATTCTGTGCCGAGCTACTCCATAGCGAGTGGGCTCTGGACGAACTTCTACAGCGGGACACTACTCCGAGCTTCCATGACAACTGGTCCTCGCCCGAGCTCCTACAATAAACGGCCCCCTTTCGACCTCTCACGAGAATCGAAACCCGTCCGAACTTCTCCAGCAGATGGATTCTGGACGAGCTTCTATGACGGACGAGCTCCAGCAACTGGGTCCCTGCGATAGCCGATCGCCTCCGATGTCTGCCAAGCCTCTCCAGTGCTATCCGAAGTCCATCGCCGGCCGACCTCCTACCAGGCTCCCCAAAAACCAAATTTTCCCGACGGACGATCTTCGAATGAGCTTCCACATCAGATAAATCCCAGACGAACTTCTCTAGCGATCGGACTTCTCCATACTTTGTCAACAAAAAATCTCCATCTGAGCTCCTACAGCAGGTGACTCCCACCTGAAAGGTCAGCACCCGAAGCATCCGACGATAGTAGATTCATCAGCGACCTCGGAACATCCGAGCCTCTCCTAGAACGATGATGTAAAGAGCCATTCTACTCCATCAAGCATCCCAACCGAGCTTCAGCCGATGGATCCAAACTCTCTGGCAAGCCACAACAAGGGCCACTACCTTACTCCACTCGCTGCAACGGATTCCACGCAGTTTCACCACTCTCTGACAAGCCACGACAAGAGCCGCCATCCTGCTCCACTCTCTGTAATGGATTCCATGCAGCTCCACCACTCTCTGGCAAGTTTTGACAACGGACACCACTCCACTCTCCGTAACAAGCTCCACGTGACCCTGAACGACCCCTGATGCCACTACTCTCCGTAACAAACTCCATGCGGCTCTGAGCGATCTACTACCAGACGGTTACAGACATCACTGTCGGTCAGTTACACCCTCCGTCTATAAATAAGGACCCCCAGATATGTTCTTTTCTAAGCTGGTAACTCTATCTCGAAACTCTACCAAAATTTTCGCTCGAGCACTCCATTCTGTTGAAGCATAGTACTGACTTGAGCATCGGAGGGTCTTGCCGGAGCACCCCCAACTCCGGTTTAGACTTTCTTTGCAGGTCCCGACGGCGGCCGCAGTCATCCCAGCTCCAGCTTCTCCGACTTCGATGGAATTCTGCACCAACAGAATTGGCACTAGAAGGAGGGCGTGTGTCTTTGCAGTACCCTTGTTCTTAAAGGAGTGCTCAATGGAACTAATTTCGATCATCTTCTCCGACATCCTCTTCTCCTTCTTCTACTAGATCTTCACCCGATGTCTCCTCGCAAAGCATCCACCAGGCGATCCATGACCTCCGCGGCCAAATCTCAGGCTCCAGCCTCACCTCCAGTTTTCCAGGCTCCTCCTCCTCCTCCGACAATGGCAGTTGGTGCGGAGCAATTTGACCTGCTGGTTCAGTAGGTCAAAGGCCTCACTGAAGCGGTGCAGGCCATGCAACAACAACAACAGCCGCAGGCATCGGTGCGGTTGGAGAGAACGTCGCCAAAATTTCAAAATCCAGCGGTAGGGTGGGCCACTTGGGCCAGTCGCCCCATCTTTCTCGGAAAGACAAATCCGAGGGTGGAGAGCCCTCAGTCCGATCACGATTCTACTCTCGGAGGATCTCTACCTCCATTCTGCCCGAAGACCCTCGAGACCCACAGTCGAGAGGACTTCCTGGATCGAAGGCTCCAAGAGATGAACCGGTGGATCGAAGAACTCCGCCACGCTCCCCCTGCTTATGGTGAGGACATCTGTACTGACCCTCCATTCTCTCAAATGATCATGCAGGAATCGATCCTGCCAAACTTCAAGCTCCCCCAATTCAAAAGCTATGATGGGACCTCAGACTCGGTCGACCACCTGGAGGCCTTCCGGACAATGATGCTGCTCCATGGCGCACCAGATGCCATTCTGTGTCGAGCTTTTCCATCCACCCTGAAGGGAGCAGCAAGGAACTGGTACTCGATGTTGAAGTCGGGTGCCATCTTTTTCTTTGATCAGATGAGCCATCAGTTCGCGGCTCATTTTATTAGCAGCCAGCATCCCCGGAGAGGTTCGGAGTCCCTCATCAACATCAAGCAAAGGGAGGGGGAGTCCATCTGGGCTTACGTCAACCATTTCAACGTCGCTGCGTTGGAGGTCCGAAACTTGGACCAATCGATCGTGATGGCCACTCTAAAAGGCGGCCTTCAGAAGAATGACCTTCTGTTCTCCTTGAAAAAGAAGTACCCCAGGGATTTTGCCGATTTGCTGGCTTGGGCCGAAGGATATGCTCGAGCAAAAGAAGCCTTCAAGATGAAGGACGAGGAGACCGTGAGAGAGTGGCAGGCGGGAGACTCGAGCAAGCCTACAGTTGAAAAAGGGCCAAGTGAAGCTCGGCCACGCTCTCAAACTCCTCCCAGGCACAGGCACACCCGGACTCCTCCCCGAGCTCATAAACAGAGAAGCCCAGACCGTCGAGTTCGGCGAGGCTCTCCTCTCAGGAGATTCCATAGGTACGCCCCTCTCAACGCATCGAAAACTCAAGTGCTGATGGAGGTTAGGGAGCAGCTCCCAAGGCCAGAGAGGATGCACTCGCACCCCAAAAAGTGCAACCCGAACAAATTCTACCTCTATCATCGTGACCACAACCACGATACGGAGGAGTGTATTCAGCTTTGAGATGAGATCGAGGAGCTCATCTGATGAGGTCGGCTCGACAGATTCATTCGACGCCGACCTGAAGGAAGAAAAGATCGGCCTAGGATCCTGCCGCAGCCAGAACCGCCAAGGAGGGAGGAGCAGCCAGAAGATTGGCCCCCAATTGGGATTATCAACTCCATCTCGGGGGGACCCCGATGGGGAGCAGACCTTCCGCGGTTATAGGGTTCGAAAAATCTACGAATATATTACCAACAACTTTACCCTAAATGAAATTTTTCTTCATATTTCGCATTCTTTCTTTTGGTATGAGCTTATAACGATGGGAGATAACTCCCCCATACAAACAGAATTAAGCGTGTTAGGAACAGGAGGAGAACCTCATCCTAACATGAGCAAAGCCGAAGGTCTGATTTCTTAAAGACCGGATGGGGGGAGAGGCCCTTACAACGGCCCTTATGTGCCCCCACAGCCTTGTTAGGAACAGGAGGAGAACCTCATCCTAACATGAACAAAGCTGAAGGCCTGGTTTCTTAAAGATCGGATGGAGGAAGAGGTCCTTACAATAGCCCTTATGTGCCCCTACAGCCTTGTTAGGAACAGGAGGAGAACCTCATCCTAACATGAGCAAAGCCGAAGGCTCGATTTCTTAAAGATCGGATGGGGGAGAGGCCCTTACAACGGCCCTTATGTGCCCCCATAGCCTTGTTAGGAACAGGAGGAGAACCTCCTTCTAACATGAGCAAAGTCGAAGGTCCAGTTTCTTAAAGATCGGATGGGGGGAGAGGCCCTTACAACGGCCCTTATGTGCCCCCACAGCCTTGTTAGGAATAGGAGGAGAACCTCATCCTAACATGAGCAAAATCGAAGGCCCGATTTTCTAAAAACTGGATGGGGGGAGAGGCTCTCACAACGGCCCTTATGTGCCCCCACAGCCTTGTTAGGAATAGGAGGAGAACTTCATCCTGACACGAGCTGAAATCGACTGTTGGGAACAAGGGGAGGACCTCGTTTCGACGCAAACAAAGACTCGATTGATCGACAAGGAGGAAAACTTTCTCAATGACTCCTCTACACTCTCACGACCCCATCAAGAGTAGAGAAAAGACCCTCACTCAAACACAGAAGTAAAGAAGAGATGAAAAGAGAAAGCGACGAACTACATCGGTGATAGGTGAAAAACGAACAACATCAAAGGCACAAGGGACCTCATCTCGACGAGAGAGAAAACCCTTAACGAAAATCTCTAATCCCTAAGGACAAATCGACACGGTGATGATCAGGAACCTTCAAATTATGTCGGCAACAAACAAGACAGAAGACAAAAGAGGTTCGGTGAATGATGACTCAAAGCAAGAACCGACGAGGGATTACAAACTACGTCGATGCCAAACAAGACGGAAGACAAATGGAGTTTGGTAAACAACCATTTAATACCAGAATGGACAAGGTAATAGAAAATTTTATTTTTATTTTATTGGTGAAGTACACGTTACAAAGCCTTAAAGGCCAAAAAACAAAAAAAAAAAGAAAGAAGAAAAAGAGGCTCTAAGGAAACCCAGTTTCTTCCAACTTCTAGCTCTCGGTTCCGGCCCTTGCTATGGATTACCTCAAATTTTTGACTTCCTCTTCTAGTTCCATCTTTTTCAGCAGCATATCCTGAAACATCTGGTGGAACCACCTGTGCTCGTCCTCTGACTCTTGAAGCCTCCTTCTCAAGACCTCAGACTTTGCCTCAGCATCCTTGACTGCCTGCTGCTCGTGGACCAGTAGAACTTTCAGCCACCGTAATTCGGCTTCCTCCCACCCAAGGGCTATAGACAGTTCCGCCATAGTCTCCCTCAAGGAGCAAAGCTCGTCAGAACCTTGAGCAGGGACAGGCTGGACTCTCTCGGACAGCCACCTCTGAAGGCGGGCAACTTCATCAGTCGCCGTCTGGAGCCTCCTTCGGTAGTCCTCTACTTGTCTGCTCCAGCTGACTCGATAGGCATCGTAAGTCACCTCGGCATCCTGTAGCTATTTTTGAAGGTCGGAGAACCTCTTCGACCAGTCTTGGTCACGGTCAGTCTGGACTATGAGCCAGGACGAGCTCCCTTCCAGCCGATCGATCTTCTCCCGTGCGACCGCCAGCTCGACTTTAAGGGAGCTGATCTTGGAAGCCTGAGTCCAAGATCGGTCGCTGGCATGTTTTCGGAGTTTCTCAAGCTCCGTAATGAAGTCGGTTTTCCTTTTGGTGTATTCCATGAAACTTTTCTTGTGGAGGTCCCGAAAGCGAGTAGCCTCTGCGGTGGCCTCTGAATGGCTCTCCTTCAGCTAGTGAAGTTCGTCTTCCAGCTTCTTAGATTTTCTTATCAACTGACGAACTTTCTTTTGGAGGTCGTGTATCATCGACTTCAAGAGAATACCTTTCAGCAGGGGAAGAGCTTCGACGGGACACTGTCATTGGAGGACAAGAGCACCACGACTCAAATTAATGCAAGAAGACAAAAAGAAGGAAAAGAATACAAAAAAAAAGGGGGAGGGACCCTCCGTAAAGATGGATCCAACTTCATTGATCAAATAAATTTCAAGTACAAGAGAATGAAGAAAAAATCATCACAAAGGAAAAGATACAAAACTAGAGGTTCCAGACCTCTGGGGCAGAAGTAGAGGGAGTCGGTGTCTCCAGAAGATCGTCAGCAGCAGCCGCGGCAGTCGACGAGGTCCCGACTGGAAGAGGACCGGCAGCGACTTCGGATGGTCCGGCTTCATCATCGGATGCCTCATTCAGGAAGCCAAAATCCAACTTGGGAAACCTCCCAGCCACCTTCTCTTGGCAGAGCTCGAACCCCTTGATGAAGGCATCCTGGCCGAACTGGACCTTCAGATCTCCATCTCGGGGGAGGCTTTGAACTCCTCCACTGCTCGAGCCCTTACCTCTGAGACTAGAGACGGAATCTGCACTTTCAACTTGAAAACCTGCTCCTTCAACTCGAAGACCTGTGCCCTTAATGCGAAGACCTCAGCCTCAGCCTTCCCTCTCTCCTCCTCCAAGGCGATCCTCAGATCGGACGAGGTTTGTCCCTCCTTTTCCAGTGCCGAGGCTTAGGACCTCGACGATCTTCTCCTCAAGGTGGGCGGCCCCGGCTAGGCGACCCTCTTCTGCCCAAGCTGCCTTCTTCTTGGCGATCTTCGCCGCCTCAATGTTGGTGATGAGCTGGTGCCCAATCTGTAAGAAGAGTCGAGGAGTCGACATAAGGGCTGAAGAATAAATTAAAGAAGCAGGAAGAAGGAAAAGGATGAGTTAACCTACTTCGAAGAAAGATCCCAGAGAGTCTCAGACCCGCAGCTCGGGATCGGCAAGGATGATCCTCTCAACTACCTCGGGCAGAATGCACCCTTCGATCAGCCTCTTTATTAAGTCCCTGTTATTGAAGGGATTTTCCCCCAAGTCTTCTTCGGAGCCGCCGGCCCCCTCGGCGGCAGCCCTGCGACTCCTCTGGGCCAGGGTCTTCTTTCTCCTCCTCCCTTCAGCCCCGGGTGCCCCCTCGGGACGAACCTCCAAAATGGGACCCTCGATCGAGGGGCTCTGTGAGGGAGCTCGGGGGACTTTGGGTTCGGCGTCGGAAGGGGCTTCGACGGCGATGGGCATTGGAGCAGGCGCGGCCGAGCTTGTCCCTTCTATCCGGCTTTCTTCACCGACCTCGAAGTTGAGGCATCTTTTCTCTTGTGGGTCTTGAGACCCTGGGCTAACCTCCGAGCCATGCTTGCATCCATGTCTGCGATAAAAGAAAATCAGCATAGCTCCGAAATGGAACAAGAAGAAGGGGAAGCAAAAAAAAAAGAAGAAAAAAAAGAGAGGGAGAGATACCAGCAGGGTTAAGGGGGCTCAGGCCGACGTTGAACAAAAGTTGTTCCCTCAAAAGGTTGGGGAGGAGAGGGGCTTGATAGGCCTCGAGCTTTTTGGAGGCCTCGAGGTCGTCCCTTTTCAGGGTAGAAGCCCGACGGACGGAATCCCTCAGGGAGCCCCAAGGAGATAATCCTAGCTCCAAGGTCGAGCATCAGACATAGAAGAACTTCTCCTTCCAGTTATGGACAGAAGAGGGGGCGCCTTTCAGCAACCCCTTTCTACCAAACTGGGAGGAGAAGTACCACCAATTCTTTGTCGAGGGATGGCGCTTGAAGGTGTAGAAGTTCTTAAACAAAGAAAGAGTTGGCCGAACTTCGGCTAAACTACAAAGAGAAAGAAACCCTATCAAAAACCTAAAGGAGTTCAGCACGATGGAAACTAGAGAAATATTCAAAAAATGAAAGAGAGCAACGACAAAAGACGGCAACGGAAGTCGAAGTCCGATACGGAAGGCCTCCTGGTATAGACAGAAGCGGCCGGGAGGAGGGGTGCTAGCCCGATCAGATGGCCCAGGAAGCTCCAGCTCATACTCCGGAGGAACTCCATACTGAATCCTTATCAGTGAGAGTTCATCCAGAGTCAAGGAGCCGGGGATGGTGTCCGGCGCAAAGGCCAGACAGGGTTCGGTCCTAGTTACGGGTTCATCTACGGTACCAGTACTATGGAGAACTGGGGCTGACGAACTGCTAGAACTACTAGAAGAGGAGATATCAGAGGACATTTCGGATCAAATGGAAGCCACAAAAATCTCAAAAAATTGGGAAAAATAGCAAATAGATCCCTGAGAAAGCTAAATGAACATAATACAAAGAAAAAGGATGGGAAAATGTTAGGAAGTTTCGGAACTGACCTAGATTGACCCCAGGAGTGTAGGGAGACGGCAAGGATGATGGAGATCGACCCGGAGGACGCCTAAGGTCGGGAAGGATGCTAGAGGAAGTTGGAGCTCTCGGGGAAGAAGAGGGGAACCGAGGGATTCTCTCGAGCAAGGTGGAACCCCTGAAGGAGGAGAACGTGTTTAAATAGACCCCGGGATCCGGCGCAATAATGATTGCGGATCTCCTCTGGCCGGCCTGCACTCGCCGCGTGTCCCACTCACCTCGACAGACTGTTGGAAATGGCTAGCAGCTGACAGAGTCATTATTATACTGTACCTAGAGCTACGCCCCGACGAGAATTCCAAAAAGAAGAAATCTTTTTCGAAAAGGCTCCAGTACCAGCATGCCGAACGTCAAAATACCTGACAACCGTCGAGTGCGAAAATCGAGGAGAGCAGCTTCAACCATGAGAATTTCTCTGTACTTTCTTCATTCGAAACCCGAACTCGAAAGTAGGGGGACTGGTGTTGGGTATAAAATACCCCCCCCTGATCGAAGTTTGTAAAAGATCGATCCTTCGAGGCTCTTCCGGCTCCCGACCTTGTATGTGGTGCCTCTCCGAACTCCCTCGGCCATCCGGACTTCTCCGACAATGGACTTCTACATTCACCCATCGGGCCGCCCCAAAGGCCCTCTGGGCCTCACTGACAGTCAACCTCCTACAACAGCCAACCATTCCCCGAGCCTCTCCTGGACTTCTTCCGGCAACGAACGACCCTACTCCGAACTTCTTTCGGGCTTCATCAGCATCCGACCTTCCCCGACAACGAGATTTCTATAGTAACCAGACTCCTTCCAAGTTTCTATGGCGGTCGACCGCCTCTCGGATCTTAATCGAGCTCCCACGAGAGCCGAACTTTTGCTACGAACGGTCTACTCTGAACTCCTACAGCGGGTTGTCTACCCCAGATATCTTCTGTAAGCAACTTTCTTCCGAACATCTATTACAGGTAGATGCCATTCTGTGCCGAGCTACTCCATAGCGAGTGGGCTCTAGACGAACTTCTACAGTGGGACACTACTCCAAGCTTCCACGACAACTGGTCCTCGCCCAAGCTCCTACAATAAATGGCCCCCTTTCAACCTCTCATGAGAATCGAAGCCCATCCGAACTTCTCCAGTGGATGGATTCCGGACGAGCTTCTATGACGGACGAGCTCCAGCAATTGGGTCTCTGCGATAGCCGATCATCTTCGATGTTTGCCGAGCCTCTCCAGCGCTATCTGAAGTCCATCATCGGTCGACCTCCTACTAGGCTCCCCATAAAATCGGACTTCCCCGACGGACGATCTTCGGATGAGCTTTCACATCAGATAAATCCCAGACAGACTTCCCTAGCGATCAGACTTCTCCAGACTTTGTCAACAAAAGATTTCCATTCGAGCTCCTACAGCAGGTGACTCCCACCTGAAAGGTCAGCACCCGAAGCATCCGACGATAGTAGATTCATCAGCAACCTCGAAACATCCGAGCCTCTCCTAGAACGACGATGTAAAGAGCCATTCTGCTCCATCAAGCATCCCAGCCAAGCTTCAGCCGATGGATCCAAACTCTTTGGCAAGCCACAACAAGGGCCACTATCTTACTCCACTCGCTGCAACGGATTTCACGCGGTTCCACCACTCTCTGACAAGCCACGACAAGAGCCGCCATCCTGCTCCACTCTCTGCAACGGATTTCATGTAGCTCCATCACTCTCTGGCAAGTCCCGACAATGGACACCACTCCACTCTCCGCAACAAGCTCCATGTGGCCCTGAACGACCCTTGACGCCACTACTCTCTGTAACAAACTCCACGCGGCTCTGAGCGGTCCACTACCAGACGGTTACAAACATCGCTGTCGGTCAGTTACACCCTCCATCTATAAATAAAGACCTCCAGATACGTTCTTCTCTAAGCTGGTAACTCTATCTCGAAACTCTGTCAAAATTTTTGCTCGAGCACTCCATTTTTGTTGAAGCAGAGTACTGACTTGAGCATCAGAGGATCTTACCGGAGCACCCCCAACTCTGGTTTAGACTTTCTTTGCAGGTTCCGACGGCGGCCGTAGTCATCCCAGCTCCAGCTTCTCCGACTTCGACGGAATTCTGCACCAACAGCATGTAAAATTAGATCTAAATTAAATTCAGATCAATACATGATATCATATATCTCATATATAAATTATGAATTACATCAAAAATAATTTTTTTGATTTAAATATATAATCACATATCTCATATATGAATCATAAATCAGGTCAAATAAAATTTTAGGTTTATGCATACATCTACATATCACATGAATATGAACTAGAAACTATTTTAGATCAAAATTTAGATCTATGCATGCTTTGACATATTAACTATATGTTCTATGATCAAATTCAAAATAAAATCTAGATTCAAAAATTTATCTATATATCTCATGTATCAAGAAAAAATCAAAATTTGAAACTCTTTTCAAAATATGTGTTTCCCAACTATGCAACCCAAGAGGGAGGGCGAATTGGGTTTTTAAAATTTTAAAGTTAATTTAGAACTACGATGATTAAATAACAATGAGCAGGATATATGTAGAGAGTGATTTAAGCAAGGTGTAAAAATTAGATGCAAAAATGTAAGAAGATAAGAAAATTTAGAAAGAGAGCAAGTAAGCACAATACAAACAAACAAGATTTATAGTGGTTCGGTGCCAACTTTACACCTACATCCACTTTCCAAGCTTTTACTTGGAAATTCAAATCCACTAAACCGTATTCAATAAAAATACAATGTTGGTACCTCTGACTCTATTTATCTCAAGCTAGAACACTTATTTTTCGAGTACAAGCTAATTTAATATAATCCGATTCAAGGTTAGGATCAATCTTTCTAAGTTTTGAAATCCTTCCAAAACTAAAGATCAAGACAAAACAGAATATATGAGTTAATCACATAAAAATATAAATTTAGCTCCTTTAATGAGCAAATAAAACTTTAAATACACTTTATACAATAAGAAGAAAGCTTTTGTGATTTTTCTCAAGGTGGTTGAAGATTTGAATAAGCTCTTAAGGGGTTGGTGAACTTGAATTGAAAGCTTCTTTTGCTTGAAGAGGTCTTTTTGCTTAGGGCTGAAATAAATGGTTGAATCTCTTCAATCTTGCTTCTTTTTCTCTCCTTTAAGTGCCTTTATAGCTTCAATAGATGGTAGAGATAAATCTGAACTGAAATAGAGTTATTGAAGATCATTAAAAGAGCATTAAATACTACCAAAAAGAACTAAAAACTAGTCGTTATGGAAGCTTTCGTCATAGGGGGTCGACTCATGAGATCGACCTCTACACAGGGGTCGACTCATGGGGTCGACCTCTGTGGCACAGAATAAAAAATCTCTGTTCTGTATCTTTAGCCTGCATAGCAATAGAGGTCGACTCATAAGGTCGACCTCTTTGGGTGTGCCAGCTAAAAATAGCATGCCGTTCAGCCCCTTTTGATAGGAGTTGACTCATAGGGTCGATCCAATTCTTTAAACTTGAATTTTTCTCAACATATCCATCCAAAAAGTATGAAATTGCCTCCAATAGATCACAAATCATTTATTCTTGCTCTTGAGGCTTTCAAATCAAAATTTGATAAAATTATGATTTTACCCCTGAAATACAATAAATCTTTTTCTAAGTCAAAATCATTAGTAACCCCTCAAATGTATTGTAATCATCAAAATCAATTCATGGAGCAATAATCTTTCCCTTTTTGATGATGACAAAATACTTGAATAAAAGCAAAATATAACATATATAAATTATTAAATAAGAATTTTAAATTTATGAAGATGCATCACTTAAACATTATAGCCAATTATTTGAATAAAATACATCATGAGTAGTTTGAAGATTAGTATTAAGATAGCTTATAAGATTATTTTCTTTTGACAAATTTACTTTGATAATTTTGTTTATTGCTCGATTTTAGATAATTTTGCTTATTGCTTGATTTTAGACAATTTTGCTTATTGCTCAATTTTATTTCTCTACTCTCCCTTTTTGACAACATCAATTAAGATCATTACTCTCGCTTTTTAAGAAAAAAATGAAAGAAACTCTCCCTCACTATAGCAATCATAAAGGATATTTTAATTTGCTCATATAGAAGATATTGCCATTCATAATATTTCATAACACATATATGAGGTATTTTTCATATCATATTAAGACATTTCAATTAATGCCATTCATAAAAATCAATCCAAAGATATTCATAGAGGTTAAAGGCATATATATATATATGTATATATCCAAAATGTGACATAAGTGTCATAATACATAAGAGTCAAGTCAAAATATATAGGCCATACAAAAGTCATGGATAACAAAAAATATAACTATCCATGATGCCAATTAGCCAACATATACAAAGGCCAAAAGTAAGATCCTAGACATAAAAGACTAACTATACTAGATCTTGTTGGAAAATATGTCTCAAAAATCAATCATCAACCTATTCACGGTTGAGCAACCTTGTATTGTAATTGATTTATTAATAAATAAAAATATATTTTTGACATTTTAATTACAACTTTTCATCTTCTAATGAACTCCATTGTTGTGATGAAGTCCTTAGCACTATTTAGGTTCGATAAAGAGAGGATTTATCGATTAGTCTTTAAAACTGTTCACGACCAAATGATAGGCTGTTAATAAGGACGACAGCTTCTATCGAGTATAGATCGCTGTAGGCCATATGGGTTGGTTGTCCTCTTAATCAAGGAGTGTGGAGATACTGGTATGGCATACAGGTGAGATGTAAGGGTACATTATCATTGAATATGACCAACTCTAAAGCATTCTGCTATCTAGAATGTCTCTGATGGGATATAGGTATAAGTATCCCTTAGACCTGAGATCACCTCAGTGACTTGCAAGCAACTCACTGTGCTTTGGTATTGGACTAACTGAATTTTTAATTCAGTGATGAAAGATTTTTGGGCATAGTCAAGTACTTACGAAGTCAAAGTATGATCGAGATGGGATTGACCACTCCAAGAGTTGGAAAAGAATGAGTCGTTGTATTTCAATTTAGCAAAACCTTGACCAAGATAATCCATCAGATGGATTTGATATTTTGAAATACAATGTGGACAACCTGATCAGAGTTGACAGTTGAACTCTGAGGTGTTCTATGAGTATTTTGGTCAAGCAAATGAATTAAATAGAAACTATATCCGCATGGATTCTAAGGATGTTGTTCTACACATTCGACCTATCCGACCATTGGGTACCATTGCTAGATGGTCACTTCGATTGGTACAGAAATTTATTCTTATGCTATTGATTTAGGTTTGGACCTATGAGGTCACACATATTAGATTTCATGATCTGATTGGATGGTTGATCAACGATTAAAAATCATTCTAAGGTTAAACGATCAATACGATTGACATTTAACCTAGTGCAAGTGTTGTAGGAGGATCGATTAGCAATTCGATTGCTAATTGGCTTAATTTGATTAAGCCAATGAACTGAGATTAAGTCTAATTGAATATAATTTAATTAGATTTAGTTTGGACTTGATTGGATCAAGTCCAATTGGTTTATTGGATAAGCCAAGTGCAAGGAAAAACTAGTCCTAGTTCAAATAGGACTTGAGTCAACCTAATTTCTAATTTGATTAAAAAATTAAGTCAAATTTAAATTTAATTTAATTTGATTAAATTAGGCTCTTAAATTAGGTTAAGATTTATTTTAATTAGGTTAATTTGGTTTTAGTTTCATTTAGTCTGAGAAATCAAATTTGAACAAGTCATAGACAGAATCCTAGTAAGACTAGGATTCTACTTTGTGCCACCTTAGCCCCCCACACCCACTCTCTCTTATCCCATGCCCACTCTCTCTTATTTTGTGCGATAAAACCCTCTCTCTCAGATCTTCACGCATGCCCAAAATTTTTCTCTCTTTCTCTCTTACATGGAATGTGGTTGTGGATCAAGTCAAAGTAGGAATTAGTTTGGATTTCAAATTTTATGAGATAGAGTTTTAGGAAACCAAAACTCTTTCCTTATGGCACTGATTTTATCTAAATTTTTTTTGAGATTTTTGTGACTTTTATGGCACATGTTATGCACCCTTTTCTAATGGTCCATGATAGAAAAAGAAGGAGGGGACACTCGAGAGTTGGGCACCCCTTGTCTTGCCTTGTTTGGATAATCCTTGACTAGGTATTTGACCTACACAAGAACTCTTTATATCTCTCTATTTAAAATAAATTTGTTTATAAAATTCTCATGAATTATAGATAATTGAGAGTCCTTTGAGGCATCCAAAAATCAATGAGAAAGAGTCTTGGGGTATGGAGATCTAATAGACACAAAACTAGGTGTTTGGGTTAGAGAAAAGAGAAGAAGAAGAGGGTCTTCTACTAGAGTTGCTCGGTTCATCTCTTCCCTTCCTCCATCAGTAAGTTTTATAAGAGTGTCTCATCTTTGGAAGAGTCCAAATCAAGAAGAAGAAGGTATCTGATCGACCATCGAAGAAGGATCAGTGCAGTACTAGCATACTGTGCTGATTTTCTGGACCAGGAATTCTGATCGTGATTCGTGGGCTCGTGTGGATGACTCCTAGAGGCCGGATGTGTGTGTGGCTCACAACATCATCCTCAAGCTCGGATTAGTAAAGTTAGAACGTCTAACTTGCAAGGTAATAGATCTGATCTATTATATTTTACATACATTAGATGTAGTATAGAAACATGTTGATATGATCAACATGTAGTTCTTACTCTTTATATTTTAATTTTTAATTTAATATCATATAATAATTATATAATTGAATCTTAGATCTTGAGATTCTCTAATTTTATAAGATAAATTTTAATTTATTTTAGTCTTCCACTGTCTGATCTTGAAAAAGTTTCAATATCTAACCCTGAAACCCTAGATCTGGTTCCTTCAATTGGTATCAGAGCCTAGGTTGTTTATTACATGATTATTTATACATACATAGATTATTTCTTAGATTAGATCTAATTTATAATCTGATTGTTAAATCTAAAATTAAAATTTTTAGATCAATCACGAACTATAAGTTGTCCTACTGTAAGGTTTACCCCTTACAGTGCAAAGGTTGTCCTAGTTCGTGTAGATCTATCTTTAATCATAAATTTGTTAGATATGATTTAGATTAAATTTATAATTTATTAAATTTAAAAAATATTTAAATCTAAAATAAAATCTCTTTGTTAATAATTTTTGTGCAAAGAACCATCATATATTTGTCTGAAAAATTTGCGCCATTTAAAATTAAAATTATTTCAATTACATGATCCTGTTTAGATTAGATCTAAAGTAGTTTCATGCTCTTTTTCTTGCATTTTGATTATGAATCAAACATGCAACTTGGTTGGTAGAACCATGTTGTAAAAATATTTTACAAACATGAAAATTATTTTCGAAAAGCCAAACCCCAACCCTCAGCCCAAAACTTAATTGAGAATTAAAAAGTTGTTTGATTAGGTTCTAGGATTGTGAATTGAAGAACCTAAGACCCAAACCATAACACATTGGGTTAATGAGTTAGTGAGAATTAGGTCCATTAATTGGGTTAGACCTAAGATTAGGTTAAAGATGGACTTAATTAGAGAATTGACTAAATCTAATCAATTGTTGTCTTAGACTAGGTCAAGGATTCTCTAGATCAATTACAATAGTTTTAGTTGGTCAAGTCCATGTCTTTAACGAGAACCAAATGGACTTGATTCTTGGCTAAGCGGTCTAGCACGAACTGTTAGGTTGATCTAATCAAAACTAATTAAATCAGTTGGTATCTAAGGTAAACCAGACCGGTGGTTTTTAATTGGCAGCCCGCTTACTTGACCATTTATGATGGTGTCTAAAGCAAGCTTTGACAGATCCTCCCATCGATCGAACTTACCTGGCCTCTTAGTGAAATTATGTTTTGATCAGATCACTTGACTATTCGAGCTGACCCATGTCAGCTAGGTAAATCAGTGTGGCTGATTTAGGTGCTCCTAGACCAACCCTTTTAATGGTCTCCCTTAAGCTGACTTACTGAAGCCAGTGGGAGGATCATTGTAAGCTGGTTCATCTAACCTCATCCTCTAAATCAATCAAACCTTCTAAAATTATTAGATCCTTAAAATAAAATAATTATGATGATAACTAGATCATAGCCTCCCATTAAGTGGATGATAATGGGTCCATCAGTTAGATAATCATTAGAGGCCCAAAGGCCTGGTGCTTATCGGCTGATGGAATTGTCATTCATAATATGATTTCTTGACTACATCTTTCTAAATGGTGGTTAGGTTAGCCAACCAAAGTTGGGCCTAATCATTCATTGGCTAGATGGACCAAGTATGGTCATGTTAATGGTTGGATCTAACCAGACCTTTTCAGTGGAGACCAAAGCCTACTGATTAGGGACTGGGGCAAAATTAAAATTACTAGAAATTATTTAGAGAAACAATTGGTTATGAACCTACCCTTAGATGTACATGGGTTGGCCAACCAAAGTTGGGCTTCTGTGCAGTCTAAGTGGATTCTAGTACTCACTAAAGAATTAGGATAATTCCTCGAATTGGAGGTAGAGGCTACCAATTCGAATAAAATAGTGAGAGAAATTTTTGGATTAAAGTTTAAATCTTTAGGTTTAATGAATCAATTACTAATTAGGTTATGATTTTTTTGTGTAGATATGGCCACTTCCCTATCACTCTGATCATTGTTGGACAATGATAAGTTGGTGGGATCCAACTTCGATAGCTGGTACCAAAAGTTGAAGATAGTCCTGGAGTATGAACGGATCCTATATGTGATAACGGATCCTGCACCTGAGGAGCCAGCTGTCAATGCATGTGGAATAGTCAGAGACACTTATCAGAAGTAGCTCAGTGATCGGATCACAGTGCGCTGCATCATGTTGGCTGCCATGAGTGACGAGTTCAGTCGCAGATTTGAGATAACTCAGCCAAAGGACATACTTCAAGTGTTGGAGGATGCCTTTGGCACACCTGATGACATGGAGAGACACAAGACTAGTTATACCATCTTCAACGTCAAAATGTGGGATGGTGCCTCTATCATTGATCATGTATTGTATATGATCAAGCTGATGGAGTGTTTGAGGAAGCTCGGCTTTCCCTTGCATGAGCAGCTTGGGAAAGATGCAATACTGAACTCGCTGCCTAAATCTTATCTCCCATTCCTCACTCATTATAGAATGACAAAGCTTGAAGTAAACTACCATAGGTTACTGGGGTTGCTTCAGAACTTTGAAAAGGATCACCAACTCCATAAGGAGTCGGTGAACTTAGTGGGAGGTTCGTCTTCTGGTTCTCGACCCTTTAAGAAAAGAAAGAAGAACAAGAAGAAGAAAGTGAAGAAAGTACAAGTTCAGGCTGGGACATCAATGCAAGGCCAGACCAGAAAAATTAAGCCCGATAAAAGTCAAGCTGAATGCTTCTTTTGCAAGAAGCGGGGGCACTGGAAGAGGAACTGTTCTCAATACATTGCCTCCCTAGATCCGAACAGGCAGAGAAAAAAGCAAGCTGTTGCTGGACAAGGTATTTATATGATAACTCCTTGTAATTTCTCTATTTGTGATAAATTGAATGGGTATTGGATACCGATAGCCCTTACCATATTTGTGATTCATTGCAGGAGTTGCAGGTCAGTAGGAGATTCGAGCAAGACGAGAGGTTCCTGAACATTGGAGATGAAAGACCAGTTCCAGCATTAAGAATCTTGAAACTTGTATTTGAGTCCCATAACGTTGTTCTTAATGATTGTCATTTCTGTCCCTGTTCCTTTTTAAATGTCATTTCTGTAGGTCTTCTGGCCAAAAATGATTATGAAATTTCAATAAAGAAACAAGCTTGTAATATCATTATGAATGGTGTTACTATTTTTTATGGACATTTGAACAATGGTGTGTATATGTTATCATAACCTATTAACGTAGTCTATTCCACTGGCAAGCACCCTAGATTAGATAGTGTATCAGATATCTACTTATGGCACTGCAGGCAAGGTCATATAAACAAGAATAGGATAAACAGGTTGACTCAAGAGAGAATCCTCGAAGTCAGTGATTGTGAATCACTTCCAACCTATGAATCCTATCTTCTTGATAAAATGATCAAGTTACCTTTTATTGGAAAAGGTGAGAGAGCTACTGAGCTCTTGGGCGTAGTACATACTGATGTATGCGGGCCCATGAGCACAAGTGCTAGAGGTGAATATTTCTACTTCATCACTTTCACGGATGATCTATCCAGATATGGATATGTCTATTTGATGAAACATAAGTCGAATTCATTTGAAATATTTAAACGATTCCGAAAGAAGTAGAAAAATAAACTGGGAAGAGTATTAAAACTCTTCGGTCTGACCGAGGAGGGGAATACCTTTCAGGTGAGTTTTTCACATATTTAGGAGAGAATAAGATTCTCTCCCAATGGACTCCTCCAGGAACACCACAGCATAATAGTGTGTCTGAAAGGAGAAATCGGACTCTGTTAGACATGGTTCGATCCATGATGAGTTTTGCCAGCTTGCTGATATCCTTCAGGAGATATGCACTCGAATCGGCCTGTTATTTGTTAAATAGGGTTCTAAGTAAGTCTGTAATTAAGACTCCATATGAGATATGGATAGGACGTAAGCTAGCACTTTCACACCTTAGGGTCTGGGGGTGCCTGACCTATGTCAAACAGTTAGTTACAGATAAACTTGGACCTAGCTCTGACAAATGCACATTCGTAGGGTACCCCAAAGAGACCAAAGGATATTTTTTCTACCATGCTGATGAACAAAAAGTGTTCGTCAACCTTAAGGCAACCTTTTTAAAAAAGGAGTTTCTTGGTGAAGGAACCGTTGCCTCTAAGGTTGAACTTGATGAAGTTCAACAGGTAGAAAGATCGACACCAATAGCTGAACCTAAATCGAATTTGATTAGATCAAATCTGGAGCCCAATATACCTACACTATTAAGATGATCCGATAGAGTACCGCATCAGTCGGACAGATACTATGATTTTTTTATCCAAAATGATGATCCCATCGAACTCGATGAGAACGATGCGGATCCGATCACCTATATGGATGCAATGCAGAGACCTGATTCTGAGAAATGGCTTGAAGCCATGCAATCTAAAATGGAGTCCATAAAGGTCAATGATGTATGGACATTGGTTAACCCACCTGAAGGAGTTAAACCCATTGGGTGTAAATCGGTCTTCAAAAGGAAGAGGGGTACAGATGGAAAGGTGGAGACCTATAAAGCCCATCTCGTTACCAAGGGGTATCGTCAACATTATGGTATTGACTATGACGAGACGTTCTCCCCTATGGCAATGCTCAAATCTATTCAGATAATGCTTGCAATAGCTGCCCATCTGGATTATGAGATCTGACAGATGGATATAAAGACAGCTTTCTTAAATGAAGAGTTGACCGAAGAGGTGCATATGATACAACCTGAAGGATTTACATCCATAGATGAGTCCAAGGTGTGCAAGCTTTAGAGATCCATTTATGGATTGAAGCAAGCTTCTCGGAGTTGGAACATGCATTTTGATAAGATGATCAAAACGTATGGCTTCGTTAAGAACGGAGAAGAGCCCTACATCTATAAATCGGCAAATAGTCTAGTTGTGGTATTTCTTATCTTGTACGTAGATGATATTTTCTTAATCGAAAATGACACCCCTCACTACAGGGAATAAAAGTTTGGTTGTCATCGCAGTTCTCCATGAAGGACTAGGGTGAAGCATCCTACAGCGGGAGAATTCAGTGCAGGGGTAAAATGATAATTTTAAAACTTTTTCAAAATTATGATTTTACAGTGAAAAAATATTAATTAATCTAATTAATTAATATAAATTTATCCTACACTAAGATCTAAATATGATATATAGCATGCATTCATTTAAATCTGAAATTCAAATTCGAACAGTAAACACTTTACTGTAATATGCTCAGAACATAATACCATTATGCGGGTAGTAGATCGCCGCAATCTGATCACCGTCGGGAGAGTCTGATCATCGCGATGCAGCCACACAGTGTGTCTGGCCTCTGTGGATCATCCACATGAAGCTCCCGATCTGATCGACTCCTCACGAGTGCTAGCTCGTTGTAGAGCCCTTTTGACGGTCGATGTTGATCGAACTCCTTCGATCGATGTCTGTCGATTCTTTGGACACTTTGGATCATCAACAGACATGCTTGAGAGGATGTTGAAGATCTCTCTGAGAGTTTATGGGCTCACGACACTCGTAGCTCACTTTCTCACTTTTCGAACCCCAGGCTAAAACTCTAGAGAACTCATCAAAAATCTTGCACCCACTTTTCTTTCTTTTCTCTCTTTTTCTCTTGGAAGGATATGGACTTCCTTCTCACACACAAGACTTCTCATGTCCCAAAATTTTTCTCCAAAAATCTTCTTCTTGCACGCCCCACTCTTCTCCTCCTTTTATAACAACGTCAAACGTCTTATCCAAAAGAAAGGATAAAGATGAGTAATTGCACATTTGAATTCAAATCAAATTTTGAATTCAAATGGACACCAACTCATCCCTTATCTACTAAAGGCATGAGGCGTGGCTTAAAATATGCATGGAGTGATTTCATGAGAAACTTTTTCTCATGTAATAAATGGAGCGTAAAAAAAGGGATAAGGTGCAAAGATTGATTGCCCATTCAAATTCAAACTTTATTTTGAATTTAAATGGCCAACCAATCATCTTTATCCATTCATATGGCACATTAAAGTGGGGCGTGGAGAGGGCTTGGCATGAGAAAAAAATTTATGAGAAGTTCCTTCTCATGAATTCAAATGGGTGCAATGGAAGTGAGGTGGCGCATGGAGATTGGGTCAAGGTGGTTTAATTATTTAAACCAACCTAATTGAACCAAATAAGTTAGATCCAATTAGACTAATTTAAACCCAACTAAATTAGACTTAATTAGGCTCAATAAAATCTTAATCAAATCAGGAATTGATTAAGCCCAACTCCTGATCAAATCAGGGACCAAACCATCTCGACGATTAGGTCAACTCTTAACCTAATCGGGTCAAACCCAACTGAATCCAATTCAATTGGACTTGATTCAAAAATAATTACTCAATCAAATTGAGTTAATTAGTGATCAAATCACTAATTAAACCTCTCATAAATACTGAGTCTAAATTCGATGGGCAATCAGGCTTCAGAATTCATCGATATGTAACCCTAATCGAAAAATCCCAACCAGTGGGACTCTTGACCCCGGTACCCATAATGTGTGGAACTCATGATCAGAGAATCCTGATTCTCAATCACTGAGTCCCAAACATATAGGATTCTACATCAGCTATCAGATCAGATAGGAACCTCTAATGTGTGTGACCCTGTAGGTTCGAATCTAAGCTGGTAGCACAGGAACCAATTCTTGTACTAATCGAAGTGACCATCTAGCAATGGTACCCAACATCCGGATAGGTCGATGAGTCACAATCGCAACACTCAGAACCTACATGAATATGGTTACTGTATAATTCATCCTTTTGACCCCTGTGTTTAGGATGACTCAGGGTTAAACTGTCAACCCTGATCAGATCATCCGAATCGTGCTCAACTCAAACAGTCCTGTGACTCCTCACAAGGACTACCCTGGCCAAGGTTTTGCTAAATTGAAATACGACTGTACACAGCTCCTAAATTGGAGTGGTCAATCCCATCTTGACACACGCACCGACAAGTCAAGTACTTGACTACACCCAGCAGCCTTCCGTCACTGAATTAGAAATTCAGGTAGTCCAGTGCCTAAGTGCAGTGAGTTGCTTGCAAGTCACCATGGCGGTCTCAGGTTGGAGGGATATTTATACCCATATTCCATCAGAGCAAATCTTGACAGCAAAATAGCTCCGGAGTCGGTCACGTTCAGTACAGATGTACCCTTACATCTCACCTGTATGCCATATCAGTGTCTCCACACTCATTGGTTAAGAGGACAACCAACCTATATGGCACACAACGACCTATGCTTGATAAACGTTGTCGTCCTTGGTAACAACGTATCATTTGGTCGCAAACAGATTTAAGAACTAAATGACAAATCCTCCTTTGTCGAGTCTAAATAGTCTTAAGGACTTCACCATAACATAGGAGTTCATTAAAAGATGAAATATTTTATGATAAAAAATATCAAAATAATTTTTATTAATTCATAATTCATGTACAAATATAAAAATGAGCACAACCGTCAACAAGCTGACGATTGACTTTGGGACACTATTCCCAACAATCTCCCACTTGGCCTAAAGCCAATCGGTGCAGTATCTAATACCCATCTTCGACTTGTAGTTGTCGAACTCCTTCACCGTAATGGCTTTAGTGAATGGGTCAGCCAGATTCTCCTTTCCATCAATCTTCTGAAGATCGACGTTGCCTCGATCCATAATTTTTCGGATGAGATGGTAGCGACGTAGAATATGCTTCGTCCGCTGGTGTGCCTTTGGTTCCTTCGCCTGAGCAATGGCTCCAGAGCTGTCACAGTAGAGCAGAACTGGACCAACAAGGGAGAGTGCTACTCTGAGCTCGGTGATAAATTTTTTCAGCCACACCACTTCTTTGGCAGCATCTGATGTGGCGACATACTCCGCCTCGCAAACTTAATCAGCCACTGTGTACTGCTTGGAACTTTTCCAGCAGATAGCCCCACCATTAAGGGTTAAAATAAATCTCGACACAGTTTTGCTGTCATCGTGATCAGACTGAAAACTAGAGTCTGTAAACCCTATAAGTCTCAAGTCCGATTCACCATAAACAAGCCATTGGTCCTTAGTATTTTTTTTTAAATACTTCAGGATAGTTTTAACAACCTTCCAGTGATTCTCCCCTGGATCAGATTGGTATCTACTCACTACCCCTAGTGAGTATGCCACATCTGGTCGTATACATGTCATGGCATACATGATAGATCCCACTGCCGAAGCATATGGAATCCTACCCATACACTCTCTCTCTTGAGGTATTGTCGGACAATCCCTCTTCGAGAGAGAAATTCCATGGCCTATCGGAAGATAGCCTTTCTTGAAATTCTCCATGCTGAACCTCTTTAGCATAGTATCAATGTACGTGGACTGAGATAAACCAAGCAACCTTTCAGATCGATCCCTATAGATCTTCATCCCTAGCATGTAGGAAGCTTCTCCCAGATCCTTCATGGAGAACTGTGACGACAGCCAAATCTTTATTCCCTGTAATGCAGGGACATTATTTTCGATTAAGAGAATATCATCCACATACAATACAAGAAATACTACCACTGGACTATTAGCCTACTTATAAATGCATGGCTTTTCTCCGTTCTTAATGAAGCCATACGTCTTGATCGTCTTATCAAAATGTATGTTCTAACTCCGTGATGCCTGCTTAAGTCCATAAATGGACCTCTGTAGCCTGCACACCTTAGACTCATTTGTGGATGTGAATCCTTCAGGTTGTATCATATACACCTCTTCATCCAGCTCTCCATTTAGGAAAGCTGTCTTCACATCCATCTGCCAGATTTCATAGTCCAGATGGGCAGCTATCGCAAACATAATCCGAATGGATTTGAGCATTGCCACTAGAGAAAACGTCTTGTCATAGTCTATACCATAACGTTGACGATATCCCTTGGCAACCAGACGGGCTTTATAGGTTTTCACCTTTTTGTCTGCGCCCCTCTTCCTCTTGAAGACCCACTTACACCCTATGGGTTTTACTCCTTCGGGTGGGTCAACCAATGTCCACACATCGTTGACCCTCATGAACTCCATTTCAGATTTCATGGCCTCTAGCCATTTCTCAGAGTCGGGTCTCTGCATTGCATCCATGTAGGTGATCGGATCCTCATCATTTTCATCAAGTTCGATAGGATCGTCGTCCCGGATCAAGAAACCATAGTATCTGTCTGGTTGACGTGGTACTCTACCAGATCGCCTTAAGGGTGCTTGATCAATGGGCTCCGGATCTGATCTAATCAAATTTGATTTGGCAACTTGCATCGAATTTTTCACCTGTCGAATTTCATTAAGTTCGACCTTAGAGGCAACAGTCCCTTCACCAAGGAGCTCTTTTTCCAAAAAGATTGCCTTAAGGCTGACAAATACTTTTTGCTCATCAGCCAGGTAGAAATAATATCCTTTGGTCTCTTTTGGGTATCCTATAAAATTACACTTGTCAGACCTAGGTCCTAGCTTGTCCATAATTAAATGTTTAACATAAGCCGGACACCCCCAAACCCTAAGGTGCGAGAGTCCTGGCTTACGTTCTATCCATATCTCATATGGTCTTTTGGTTACAGACTTACTCGAAACTCTGTTTAGAAGGTAACAAGCCGATTCGAGCGCATATCTTTAGAAGAAGATCGACAGACCAGCAAACTCCATCATGGATCGAACCATGTCCAACAAGGTCCGATTCCTCCTTTCAGATACACCATTATGTTGTGGTGTTCCAAAAGGAGTCCACTGAGAGAGAATCCCATTCTCCTCAAGATATGTCAGAAAATCATTGAAAAGGTATTCACCTCCTCGATCAGATCGAAGAGTTTTAATACACTTTCCAGTTTATTTTTCTACCTCATTTTGGAATAGTTTGAACATTTCAAATGACTCCGATTTATGCATCATTAAATAAACATACCCATACCTCGATAGGTCGTCTGTGAAGGTTATGAAGTAGAAATATCCACCTCTTGCACTTGAGCTCATGGGTCCACATACATCAGAATGTACCAAACCTAAGAGTTCACTGGCTTGCTCACTTTTTTCAGTAAAAGGTGATTTGGTCATTTTACCAAGAAGACAGGACTCACAGGTTGGAAGTGATTCACAATCACCTACTTCAAGAATTCCTTCTTGAGCCAACCTGTTTATCCTGTTCTTATTGATATGACCTAGCCTACAGTGCCAAAGGTAGACTTCTGACACATTATCTATTCTAGGGCATTTACCGGAGGTTTGAACCACATTAACAAGTTGTGATAGAAAGTAAATTCCATTATTAAGTTGTCCAACAAACATTGTAACACCATTCAAAATGATATTGTAAATATTTTTTTTATTAAAAATTGATAACCGTTCATGGCCAAAAGGTCTACAGAAATAATATTTAATAAAAAGCTAGGACAATAGTGACATTCACTCAGAATTATGTTTTGAGAATTGATTACAAGGTTCATGATTCCTAATGCTAGAACTAGAACTTTGCTTCCATCTCCAATGTTCAGGAATCTCTCGCCTTCATCAAATCTCCTACTGACCTGCAGACCCTGCATCGAATTGCAAATATGATAAGGGCTTCCGGTATCCAATACCCAGGCAGTAGTATCACAAATGGAAAAGTTGCAAGGTGTTATCATATAAGTACCTTACTTCTTCTTCGACCTGTTCGAATCCAGAGAAGCAATGTATAGAGGACAGTTCCTCTTCCAGTGCCCCTGCTTCTTGCAAAAGAAGCACTTCGCCTGGCTCTGGTCAGGCTTGCACTTCTTGGTCTGACCCTATGCAGACGTCCCAGCATGCAGCTGGCACCTTCTTATTCTTCTTTTTCTTGTTCTTCTTCTTCCCTTTCTTAAAGGGTCGAC